>NW_017305485.1:494023-506783 GCF_001594115.1 Trachymyrmex septentrionalis
TTTCAACTATTTTTTATTATAATATATTCTCCATTTAGTACTGTTTTGTATGCAAATGGACATTAGAAATTGTAGTTCGAGATTTCGCTTATTATTACGTGTTTAACTTTTCACCAATAACAAATTAATTTGTTATAAATCTTTTTGTAATATGCTGCAAAAAGTATGATTTATAAACAATCGGTCACCTATAGTTATTTTACCTATAGGTATTTTTTATCGTATTTTTTTTCAAAGTATTGAATTTATGAATAAAAATAATTGAAAGTATGAGATTAATAAAAAAAAATCATTAACTAATACCTAATAATTAATTAATATCTAATTTTAATAATTTATTGAAGAAAATCAAATATTTTATAATTATTATTAAATAATAATAAAAAGAAGACAAATGATGTCAAAATCAGTGATCGTAACTATTATAACCAAAATAAAAAAATTTGTAACGTAACAATTATATTCCTGTTAAAACAATTCTGGCTACAAATAACCATTATAAATAATTAAAATTATTATATTTTTGATTGCGAATAACTATTACTGATGTCGGAAATTGTTTTGGTTACGAATAACCATTGCTAATGACAAAAATTGTTTTTGGTTACGCATAACCATTATAAATAATTAAAGTTATTTTCGATTGCGAATAACCATACTGATGTCTAAATTACAGTTTAGAGATTTTAGGTAATCAAAATAAAATTCTGGTTATCATTGATAATGGTTATTCGTAACCGAAACAATTTCCGACATCGGTAATGGTTATTCGCAATCGAAAACAGTTTTAATTATTTATAATGATTATTCATACCAAAAAACAATTGTCGTCATCACAGTAATGATTATTCGTAACCAAAACAATTTCCGACATCAGTAATAGTTATTCGCAACCAAAAATAATTTTAATTATTTATAATGGTTACTCGTAACCAGAATATATAAAAATTGATATTTTAGGATAAATTACATTTTTTGAACAATTTCTTTAATATTTAGTGATGATTGTTTTCCCTGTAAATAAATACCAACATTTTAATCAATGATTTTCTTTAAATACAATTTTTACGATAACTGTTATTTTTGATCTCTGATCAAAATAAAATTGGCTCAAATATATTTTTGCACTTGACATTTGTATTGATATCAATTATTAGTTTTATTGTTGTCAATTATCAATTTTATCTTGTGATGGTAAGATTTAAGAAATTTGATGGATTTTGTATAAAAAAATATCGATTTAATCTTTATAATGTTGTAAATACGTATTATATATATAATACATATGGTGAATGAAAAATATTCTACAATAAATTTTCTTTTATAAAAATACAAAAATTTATAATAAAATTGAAATCGCGTTGTTATCAGCTACATAAGTTGATTAAAAATTAATCAGACCTATCTGATTTTTTAAAACGCTGCTAACGTCCATAAAACAAGACGTAGACTAATTTTATTTCTATTATTCATTTCTCATATACTTTATATTATTGTTACTAAATGTATATTAAGTAATAATATAAAATTCTAAGATACGAGAGAGAGAGAAATTTCGGCAACCAGTACGCATTCGGCAACTCTCCTCTATATTCATTAATATATATTAATCATTAATTCATCATTAAAATGTGAAATAAATAGTGAAAATACTAATATAAGTTATGATTAAAATAAATTTAATTAATCTAAAACTAAAATAAATAAAATATATTATCGAAAAATTGATTAACGTAATGATGTCACAAAACGATGTATTAATGATTTTTATCAAGGATAATGTTAATTATTAGATTCAAAGTAATGTGTACCTGTATAGCAATCATAACAGCGAGACCAAAAGCAAAAGAAACTTGTATCACTGACGGTCCAATCCCAGGAATATACGGCTTCATACTACCCATGCATGCCATGCATCCCAGAAAGATCAGAATTGAGGTTCCAATCGATTCTCCCAGGATAGCCATGGATTTGTCCCATGTGCTATCTTTCTCTTCCTCCGTCTTCTTTAACCCTGAGATGTCAATGGAGACTTCTATCATTATCACGTCCATAATTTATACTGCGTCGATACACGTTGCTGTGTTTATCGTGATATTTTCTAATTGAATTTATGGTTTTATTTTCTTATGGAAAAGTACGAGCGTTCCGTAATCACTTTCGATAAAAGGTACTTGTCTAATCGTAAAAGATCCATTTCTCAAAAAATATTTTTGTAAGTGATAATAATGACAGAGTAATGAATTCTATTATTTTAATTTCTATAAAAATATAAATCAGCAAATATTAAATCGTAAAGTTTAAATTGCGATATTAGAATCGTCAAACTGCACGAATAATTTCGTGAGACAATCTGTCTCACGACGAGCTGTCTCATGACTAGAAATAAAACATGATATAATAATTTTGTAGTGACTGCACGTCACTTTCGTGTCTTTGTGTAAAAGTATGAACTTGTTTAATCTGGGAGATTTTCTATGCTACACTGTTATTTTCTTCGTATGAGTGATGGTTTGTCAAGACTCTTTAATTATACAAGACTGCTGAAGATGGCTTGAATTAAGCCGAAACATTCGGTTATTATATTTATAAGATTTGAAATATATTCGATAAAATAGAAGCCTATACCGTCCAAGCTGGATCTTTAATGCTTAAATAATTCAATCTTGAATTACTATATACATATGTACTTGCATACATACCATATTGTGTCTTTCGAACTGCGCGCCGAATTATTTTTCCGGACTATAAACACAATTAAATTTACTACTCTAGTATAATCGCGAATTAAATTGACAAGCAATTTTAATAATTTGATGCTATCAGGCATCATATTATAAAGATGTTAATATATTGAAAAAATGTTAATAAAAAACAAGTTAAAAAAGAAGGATTACGAGCCAGAAATATAACGTATAGAAAAATGATCGATCAATGAAAAAATCGACATATGTTATGTTTTTACCGTTCTGACAAATTTTGTAAACATTGATAATGATCCGATCGTGATCGAAACGTTTGTTAGCCGACATATTTTATTAAAGTTCATAATAATTAAATAAGACATCTTTACTTATGTACCAATTTTTCTGTACGTTATATTTCTGGCTCGTAGCTCTTTTATTTTAACTCGTTTTTATTATTGCGAAATATAATATATCTCGGCCGGGAGTCAAACCTGGATCTGTCTGTATTCCATATGAGCGTCCTAAGTTTTTAGATCATCGAGGCGTTTATAGGCTTCTAGTTTATTAATTATGTTCTCACATGTACAGTCTAAAATAAGATTCTTATTTGAAACATATGTTGTTGATAATGTAATCGCACTAACTACTGCGTATTAAAACTCTTAATAGCCCGTTTTTTCTATTTAATATGAACTTGAATTCTCATTATCGACTCGATCTTGTAAACGTGCACCAGCAACGATGTTTAATTATAGAGCAATTATTATACATACAAGGAGAGTCCAACGGTGGCATATTTTTATTTCTGTACATTACATAAGCTGAGATTGTTGAATGTATAATTGAAAAAAGTCAAGATGTAAAAATTTGGTCATTGAGTGTAACCGTGATAACATTTTTAAAGACAAACAATATAATACAAAAACAACGATAATATTATACGTAGATTCAAATAGCCAATCATCATCTATGCTTAGTTCTGTTAAATCATGATGTTAGAATGATACATCTTTTCAAGTGTATCTTTATTCTAACATATAAGTATAGAATGTGAAATTATTTTGTCTTGTTCATTCTTTTTTATATTTAAAAAGAAAGAAAACTCAACATTGTCACAACATTACCTTTTTTTCACAATTACCGCTAAGTATTAAAAGTAATTTTCAGAATTATCTGCAATATACGAAATTAATTCAAAGTTAATTCTTTATAAGACGATTCAGCGATATTTAGGCAAATTGCTTCTCTTGAAATTTTAGTATTCAAAACTTGCAGTATTTTTATGTCAAGTTCTCATTAGATAAAATAGTCAATTGTTATTTAATGAATTCCAAAAGTATAATAGTTTTCGGCGGAGAAGCGTTTTTGGATCGACAGGCAGGATAACTTGGACTGTCACTTTGTTGTAAACTTTCAAGTGGAAACTTTGTTCGCTTCACGTCGAATGCGATTACTACTGGTATAAACCTGGGGTGGGATGGGTCAACGTTGAATTTACATGAAAGCATCGGTAGAGTTATGCACATCGGAGGTCGATATTCGAGCGTTGTTGAGAACGTTGGACTTCAATAAGTATTCTCCACTGAATGTCGCTCCATTGGGTGTTTCCTGCTCTTTTTTCTTGACAAGGTGGCATAGTTTCTTCTGACGTTCGTGAAATTCACTCTACGTTATTCTCACGGGGGCTAACAGTAACATTTTCATGAAAAGAGGGGGAGAGTTTTTTGAAATTTTCGCTCGAAAAGTCGAAAGTTGAACTGAATCATAGTTTGCAACAATTGAATTAAAGTACGCTCTTTGAACAAGCTTACCATCGCGCTTATCATTTTATTGTATTATTTTGCCATGCAATTTATATTTCGTTTCGTATATTTTAATCTAGTTTGAAGTATGAAAGTTAAGTTAAATGCGTAATAAAAGATGAATAATTTTCTTTTCCACTTTCCACGTTTTTCTATTTCCGACTGTGCGCTATATTTTAATATTAATACGAAACATATCAAAAACTTATCACGTTTTATATATCTTGCATTAAAATTGTATGTATGTTGAATAATAATCTCGTCAATCGGGTTAATATTTCATCTCTCAAGCGCCTGCAAAGGAGAATTATTAACAGTCAAGTAATCTGCAGTCAGAGGTCAAAACTCACGACATTTCTTCTTGTTATGCAGTCTTGATTTTATAATGATCTATCGTGCTAACAAAATTATAAAATTGCCCAAAGTATATGTAATATTTTAGATTATTTTAGAAAGCCTTTTTAAAAATTATTTTAAATTTACGAGTGAATAAAGTTCACTTATTCCAGTTAATTTATTTAACATAAATCAACGATTATATATTTTTGTTAATCATTATCTTTATCAAATTTTATTTAAATGGTATTCTTTATTCTGAAATCTTTTTGTATCACCATTTTTTTATCTCGTTATTATGGGAAAATCTTAGATTTAATAGGTATATAGATATCTGAAAATAATATCTTGTCTTCTTCTTTATTTTACGGCTAATTCAGCGAAAATATTTGCTGTCTATGCCAAGTATAAAATTGATCAATCTATTTATGTGTGCGATATAAAGATAAGCATTAATTAAATTATATACGGCGTATATATTGATTTAATCACATCTGTCACTAAAACACTTGTCACTAAAAAAATATGCTCGTGATTTTATTGTTTAACTGTTTAGCTATAATTAACTTTCACACAGTATCGAATGCGATATTTATTATCTCTTCGAAATAAAAAATTGATAACGTCCACAATGTTTCTGTGCGGAACACAAAAAATTATTAATTATTAATTATTTTTAATAACATTATTTTAATTATTATCTTTTAATTATTTATATATTACGACAACATATATTATTTTTTATGCACAATTTTCGCACACGATGCAATATTTTAATACTTTTTTACGGAATTATAAAAAGATTATATAGATGATAAAAAAAAAAAAGTTGAATCGAATACTTCTGCATATCTCTGTGTTTTAACATACGAGAAACGCGATTCAGGGTATTCGCTATTCCATCCAACATCTTGCGAGAGAAATACTTCCGTGTTAATTTATAGTTGCCGCATTGCCTCCGTATTGTGCTGCATCCGTGTTTTGCATTTCCTGAACGGATCATTCAGATCCGTTGTGCATGCTTATCGCCCGACTTCCACATTCATACGATATTCATAACATACGGATGTCAATATCCTTCGGGTTTAATCGCGCTTATACATATACATATACATATCTGTCTGTATCTCTGAACTATGCATAGAGATGCCAACGCATGTTTGGCCTAGAATTACGGCCGAGTTCTCGTGATTAACCGTGTGTCGCACGGATATAATTAGAACCGAACACGTGTCGTGTATGATTTCCATTAATACACAGACTCTGTAGTGTGACACAGACCGGGGCCGATAGTGATCAGTCATTGACACTCGCGGATTAGTCAGATTTCGATACGATAACGGAAACGCAATCCGATGTACTACGAAGCCGTACAAAGTCGCGCGTTTATCTTCTTAAAAACGGGATACCCTGAATCGTATCGATTATAGAATGTATATGGAAATGGATATGTAATTTTGCAAGACAGATACATGATAGAAATCTATATTATTTCCTATTTTTTAAAACAAAAGTATTTATAAAATTTAAAAAAAAAAGAGCATAAAACCATTGGACAGGTTGTCGTTTGTGATATTTAATGTATTACAAAGGTTCTGATTTAACTTAGACGTTTCGACCAATATCTGGCCATCTCCAGTAAATATATAAATAATCCCGCATTAGTTACATAAATTTAAAAGTAAAATTCGCAATCATACATTTAGTTAAAAATCAAGCTCTCTTCCATCTTGTTCGTGAACATTATAATATGTAGTTGATGAGACAATTGAAATATTTTGAATTGTGTGGAACGAGAATTCCCAGATTCTGTTTTTACAGCAATTCAGTGAAATTGGTGCGTAGACGACATAGGTCAAGAAGTATTTATAAAAATGAAAATTTTAAATTCAATGTTTTAGTTATTTAATTAAAAAATACATTTTTTGTAATGATTCCTTACGGAGAGAAAAGCTAGAATTTTATGTCATTCTGTAAAATAATAAGTAAGAAAATTTATGTGTTACAAATCAGAACATTTAAGGGGATCCTAAAGTAAAGCTCGAACTCCGACGAAGTTATCAGAGGTCGCGCCACGCATCGACATGTTTTTATACTACCACACCAATATCTCACGCAACCTATCATACAGTCGCAAATTCGTGTCAATTTTCATATAACTCGTTTGTTCGTATAAACTACGTGTCTTGGAACCACTATTTTGTGCGTACAGATTGCAAAGCATTCATTTCAAGCAAATGTTGTCACGACTTGACAGCTGAGATGCCATGTTTCACTAAGAAATGGTAAAAAATATATCAAAAAATTTTTGATCCTTCTAGGCATAGACTCCACTTCCCAGACATGTATTAATGCATATACTTTAATCCTGGAAAAGGATTTTCAAATCGGTGAAAGAGAAAAAGAGTATTTGTTGTACAAAAATTACATGATTTAATCATAAACAGGCGGCTTTACTCGTAGGATCCCCTTAAATGTTTATGTAAGCTATCAACTGTTCACATGAGCTATCAACAATTTACGTCAATAGCTTCATAAAAACGCTATCGGATAGTATTTTTTGCCTTTTCTCAGTTTTTGTTTGCGCATAATATTATAAATAAAATTCTTATTTAACAAAGAAAATGTACTTATTATATAGAATCACTCAAATATCTATACATATAGAGAAATTTTAATTTTATTTATTTTTATTCATTGCATTTGCGCTCTTTTTTATCCAATAATTTATATATAGTCGACACTTGTCAAACTATTTATAGGAAAAAAAAAGTTTTGCTTATACTTCTTTCTAATTATGTTACAATTACGAAAGAAAGAAATTACGAAAGAAATAATGCACGTGTTCATAAACACCGATCGGTCGGTAATTAATCGACATAAAGAAATTAGAACGTACAACTTCATACGAGCTCTCTTAACGTTTCGCTAATTTATCACCGGTTAATGATCCGATGGTCGTAAAGATGGTGAGGTACTGGCGGAATAAAGTGTAGAAAGCCATTGCGCGCGTGTTGTACATCCAGGACCGAGTAGAAACTTGCGAGGAAAACACATGCGATCGCTTCAAAGCACGGCATATATATCTATATTCACGGAAATATATCTTCGCCAGAGAGACGTGCACTTTCCAAGTTCCACGTAACTCGAACGCGAGCATATCTCTAATCACTAATTAAAAAACCAAACTGCGGAGAGCGGAGGCTGACGGTAATTAGCAGGAAAGTGCAGGAGCATAATTACGGATCGTGAAAGTAATCAACAATTACATTCGCCAGGTGAAATGTCCCGTACTTATATGCGCTTCGTCTTCAATACCTTCATCTTCATCTTTATTTTTGAATAAAGAAGTTAAATTAACTGTAATTTGATGAAAATAAAACGAAATTGGAAACTAAATCGTAATGCAAGCAATCAGTCGGAGAGAAAGGAAAAAGAAAAACATTGAAACATTGAAAGGGACATATGTTGCTTGCATCAATGCGCTTTCGATGCACCATCTACGGTGTTTCTCGTACAAATATAAATTAATGTTTCTCTCCCATGTTTGGAAAATCAGCATCAGTATACCGACTATGACATATAAGTTTACCAGCTATCGATAGTACGTGAAAAGACAGCAGAAATCTACCGTATCTCGACTCGCAGTGGATTGATAAAGCAGCAATATGCATTTCAGAATATTGTATGCCATAATATTCATGCATTCCTGTTATTTTTATGAGTTCTCTATTATCAAAGTATCACATCAGAAGCTTGAATAACGTATATTAATTCTGAAACGATATATTTGATTCATTTAATGATCGAATATTGTAATTGGGTATCTGTAATTAAGTATTTGTAACTAATAGATTATAATAGCTGTAAACAGTATAGATTAATCATTACAATTTTTTATGAAATTATAATAATTTTATGCGAGAAACATTTCAAATTCGATGTAACACGTTACTTTCATTGTACATATTTAAAAAAAAACATTTTTCTAAGGTATCTACTTTAACTAAATTGTATAATTTTTTAAATAATCTTGATAATTCAACAAAATTATTTTCTGCGTCTATATTAAATTATTTATATATTTTTTTTTAATACTTTACAAAATTGTTCTTTTCGTTAAATAAATTTGTCTAATCAATAAAAGTTACGTCACATTTTATATTATATCATAACACAGGTTTCTTACGTTACTTTTACATTTATGAGAAAATGTTTTTTACAGAAATTATGCGTTTCGCGGGTTAGCTCCGCAGGTTATACTCTTCGCTATTGTATAATATCAAATTACTCCTCGATGAACTGCAATGTTTATGAAACGTTGGCATTCTAAGAATGGATTTGGACATGGAGATTAACCCGCGAAACGCATAATTTCTGTAGGGAAGAGTGAGGACTCTCGGACACTTTTTAGGAAAATCTTAAATACATGTTTATAAAGAAAAAGTACTAAGATTATATTTTAAGTAACTTATGTTCTTAGCTATAAAATTTGCATTTAAAGTTTAGGTGGTTTAGTGGTCAAAGACCATCATGGAAAATAATAAGAAAAAATGAAAAGTAGGAAGTGTCCATATCTCCCTACGTGCGAGAGGCTTGAAAATTTTTCGTATAATATCTACAGATACACTACGACGATCTGTTTTCTTTTTATATTTAAATGGCATGGTAATCCTGTGAATAAAAATAAAAAATTATGACAGTGACTGAAACATAGAGAGCTTCCCACGTTAAACCTAGAGATCTGTTCGTGTTGCTTGAAATCTTCAAAAACTTTTGCATTCAGAATAAGATAAGTATATATTCGGACATTGAAGAAAAAAAGCAAAGATACTCCCTAAACAACTAGTACCCAAGGCTCTCAACCACTACATGTTAAATACTATTAAATAAATAATTGTTCAAGTTTTTTAGCTTAAAGAAGCATGCCCGAAAATTAGCTCACGTAATTAAAAAATTAGCTTATACGTAAAACACCCACCTTTTATTGTGATATAATTTTACGTAAATGCAAAGTAATAATAATGAAATTAGACGAAAATAAACACAAAATATTATCGAAAATATACTTTTTAATATTCAAATCCTAAAACAGCACAGGTACACAAACGTAATCACGCGTTGCAGTGTTGATGTCACTCATCAGTGTTGCCATCGTGATGGCTACAAACAGTCACAGTGGTATTCTCCTAAACTTTACGTGGGAAGATTTAAAAGGTAGTGTCCAATCCTCCCGACTGCCCAAGAGTCCCCACTCTCCCCTATAGAAAGTACCTATGGAAGCCTCAAGAATGTTTTTTTTTCTTTGTTCGATGATAATTTTGACAAGCGATAAACTTAAATGTAAATATATTATTACAATATTAACTTCATAATGCTAAATTATATCCAATTTGAGTTATTTTTAATCATTTCTATAGATCGTCTCTGCTTCTACCCAATATGTCGTTAATTTAACTAAAACAATGAAATTTAATCCAAGAAAGTGTATTATATTTGACTCATATTTAATTCATTATTTACTGAGTGCATACTTTAATTTAAACATACTTTGAAACTAATCAGAAAAAATAGATTGACTTATTTATATTTTAACACACGTGGATGTAAAAATGTTATTTAACTCAGGGAATTAAATTTCCATTTTTTTCTTTGATATCTAACAATGTGTAATGTCGATTATTATAATCATTAGTTTGATTGCGCGTTACATTCGTTAAGATTTTTGCATTTTGCTGTTAATTTTTCGCAACGTATCTCGTAACTAGATAGCGTAGAACGTTTTATAACTGGATAGCGTGGGATTGCAGAGAGGCAATTTATTTCGATGATCTACCACGGAAAGTATCAGAAAATTACCAGCGTACCGCAAATTTCAATGATCTCTAATAGCAATGGTACGCGAGCAGTGAAATTTCCATAAATCAATTGCATTGAAAAGGTAGAAAGCTAGTTTTTCTTGCAGCGTACGGCGCCGTACGATGCAACGTACGATGACGAGCAAAGTACGTTTCATGTTCATAATGTCCGGTGAATTTCTCGCGTGAGGACTTAAGAAGAGAACTCACGGTATGCATTCGTGCTTTCATCGTAAAAAAGGCGACATTTCTAGTAATATATACGATGTTTGCACACATATCAACGATCAAAATAATATTATTTTCCCAACTGGCTACAATCGATGTTATTAAAATGATAAGATAACGTTAATGTGTCATTAATTATCTTTTTACGTTTGTATGTGCATAAATGTGCATTTAACAATATGAATTAAACAGCGTCTTATTTAAGACGGCAAACAATTCACGATTAATTTATTACATTTCATAATTTACGTTTCATATTACTCATTGTAAAAATATTACTCGTTGCAAACACGTGCAAGTTTCCGTCATTTTTAAATTTATGGGAAAATATTTGTTATTTTATTCCACGATATAATGTTGGTAAGAGAACTTAAATGTAAAATACATTACGTCGATTATTTTAATTATCAATTTAATTATTTTAATTACCAATTTATTATGCACTATATCCGTTAATTAACCGATGTTAATAAACTTCCTAAACTTTAGCTAAAGTTATATGTGACTGTGCCTGCTGTGTAATTACAATTTGTAATTGCGCTCATCATAATTTGCATGAATAAGGCGTTTACTAATTAGCATAATTAGCTTTCCAATTCATTCACTAATGGAACCTGTTAAACTTTTGCTAGGAATTTTGATCGTTAGATATAAAATCGCTCGATATGAAAGTATAAGCCTGTCTATGCGATACAACATTGTTCGCTATTACTGTGTGAAAGTACTGAAAATTGCCTCTGACCAAGTAACATTTGCTAATGGCTGACCGGTCGGCTGGCGATGACATGGTGCCTTATATAATGTCTGCGGAATACACATACGATTTGTGTAATACGGTTTTTTGCGACGTTAAAGTATCCAATAGTCATCAATCTGCAAATTGCTCCATACACTTGTATCGCAATGCGCTCATAAAGACAACGTTATTCACGCAGAAACACACGACTTCGTTTGACTGTGAAATACGATCTGAAACGATATCGTAACAGGTTCATCGCGTAAAATACGATCAGCCATCGTGAGCTGTAATGATCTGTTGTTACACTCCGATACGATTCTTTCCTGTATATCTCGGCAAATCCATGAAATCTTACGAACTTAATTTTCACAAATTTTCAAAGACTAATAGACGAAATTTCATGCACATATATTTTTTGGAAAATAAAAAACAGATTTTTACTGTTGCATTTTTTAAGTACATTTTTTAGTAAATTTGCATGAGTTCCTTAACCCTCCATTTGCAATATATTTTTTTGCACAAACGAAATTCTCTCAAATTTCGCTGAAATAAAGATGGACGAAGATTGTTCCTGTTAAAATATCCTACTATTTAGCAATTAATGTAATAGAGATGTTAAAAAATAATGAATTTTTATTTTTTGACAGCTTAGAACAATAAAAAAACTTGTGAAAAGATTAAAAATATAATATTACAGACGAAGGATTAATTATATTATTTAAACTTTCCGAATTGATTCTATCTTAAAATTTCAAGATAAAATTTAAAAGATTTGAATTTTATAAATGTATACGGAAATCAGATATTTTTCAAGAAGATACAATAATTGTACTAATAAACATATGGAGGTATTTTTATCAGTGGACACCGCAACTTTGTAATTTTAAGGTAAATGTGACTATAAGTTTTAATGTATATATATTAATCTAAAAACGGAGTTTCATTGCTTTATATTCGGTATCATTGTATTTAATGCTCTAGCGTTTTCTTTACTTTAGATATTGTGTTGATGTAATGACTGTTCTCACTATTTTTATAAATTTTAATGAGCATTTTTGAATTTACGATGCTTGTGAATATTTTGCGCACTTTGACACCAATATGGACTTA
>NW_017305485.1:506883-509318 GCF_001594115.1 Trachymyrmex septentrionalis
TTGTTCTCACTATTTTTATAAATTTTAATGAGAATTTTTGAATTTACGATGCTTGTGAATATTTTGCGCACTTTGACACCAATATGGACTTATTTTGACTTTTAACATATACGCTATAGTGTTGCGGACGTAATATTAGATTCATGATGACAGGATATGATTTTACAGATGGCTATTTGTTTTGTATTATTTTATTATTTGACCCGTTTAATCTAAGTACATTATTTTAGTTTATCTTTTTTATTTAATTATGTTTATATTTAACATTGACTCGATCGGGCTCGAAACGACGTCTGTTATTTATTATTTAAATCATGATAATTATATTTATTTCTTATATCTACTTTGTTGTTTTTTTTGGTTCATATATAGTCTTTCTAAACACTTATTTTTAAAATACAATATATATAATTTTAAATAATAATATTCTGTGTAAGCTTTAACTACTTTAAAAAATGTCAACAGCATTTCTTTGTCTTGGGAAGTAAAGATAAATTTGCTTATATATCGTCTTAGAATTCAGGTTTGATCAACGAAGCGGTCTCAGGGATATTTTTCGCACGTAATGCTCGGATACCATGAATACCATTAAAACATAGCGCCATTGAGTATAGTTGATGGCGTTACGTGGCATGCAAACGAAGACACATAAATATTAATTTTTTTCCTCGCCAAACGAGGATAGAAGACGCGCGTGTCCATGCAAGCCGCAAAGCTGCCGTATATTCGAGCGTATAACCTGCACATGCATTTCTCATGGGATGTAGTATGAATCCTCTGAAACAGTAGAAAATGGCTTGGTAATCGCATCATGGAGAAATTCCAGGTTTATGCTGAGAGATACGAACGAAACGTTGCTCGTCGATTAACCATCGTAAACGATGCATGAGAGTGCAGCAACGCGCAAGAGCAGATGCGCTTTTCTTTACGTTACGCATATTTTTCTTCAGCTTTCGTTGGCTGAAATGGATGAATTGCGGGATACATTAAACGGACAGCAAGCTCTAATTGCTTGATCTTGCAGTTGCTTTAACGCAGGGACAGACTTTCTCTCGAGAGAAAAAGCAGACGATATTTCCCATTTGCGAGATTATTTTGCAATAATAATTGCAATAATAGTTTAACAAAGGAAGATAGAAATCGGATGCGATTAATTGCTTGATCTTTCATGTTGCTATCAATTATTAGCGTGCAGAACGATTAGCAATGATCGATAATTATCGTATAATTACACACGCTCTCGTATAGTGTTATGATGCGCCATCAAGTGTCACAATCGATTAGATTCACGATGTAACGATGTCAACAATAATTCACCCATTCAATGCGTTGGATAAAACAATTTCTTGATACGTGCCGGAAAAGCAACACTATTGAAACATTTGTGACGCAGATGAATTGTTGACGTATTTTAATATGCACATAAAATAATTAGGGACACGAGTAGTTTATTCACGCTCTGAGAGCGGACTCGTGATCTGTGTCCTACATACGCGGTTTTTTCCGCGTTAGGCACATCGTTCCATCTTGGGATTAAAAGCACTAATCACCCCTCGGAAGACAATAGCAAACTGAGAGAGAATATCTTTGTCATGAGCACCTCTTCTGAAAAAAGGCCGTTCAGATCTAGCGTTAAAAACTGTAGGTTCCATATATCACTGGATATATGTGCACAGAAGATGTCACCACGTCTCTGACAAAGAGACGACGGATTGAGAAGAGATGCCAAACATAAAGATATTTAAAGGCTAACTCAAATAATTAAAACTAGATAATAACGATATAGAATTACGAGCTGACCTGGTGCTATAAAATTATGAAACTATAATCGTTATAAATTATATATATTTGTTATAAAAGTAGAAACATTTCGATCTTTATCGGGTTATCTTTAGTGTATATTGAAAAACGAGAGCTGGAACTAGGGTGCGGTGAACGAAACACTTGTTTCATGTAAACAATTTGAAGCGACGCAAAAATGGCACACAATATAAATTTCCATACTTATATTTTAATTCATATATAGAATCGTATAGCCGTACAACCATTACCACATACATTCATGTAGGGTTCCATACAAATCTATACATGAATGTATATGACCATGCATGATTGTACAACACACACATACATTTATGTAGGGTTCCATACAAATTCATATATTGTACATGACTATGCATGGTTGTAGTTATAACCCGTATGCATTCATGTATACGGTTCCATAGAAATCCATACATGGATGTATATAACTATGAATGCTCGCGTAACAACACACATACATTCATGTAGGGTTCCATACAAATTCATAAATGAATGTACATGATCATGCATCGTCGCACAACACATCATGCATACGTTCATATTGTATATGGTTCCATACAGAACCATACGTGAATATACATATATGATCATGCACAAATATATGCACTCAATCA
>NW_017305485.1:509418-511677 GCF_001594115.1 Trachymyrmex septentrionalis
GCATACGTTCATATTGTATATGGTTCCATACAGAACCGTACGTGAATATACATATATGATCATGCACAAATATATGCACTCAATCATTCCATGATCATATACAATATTAGCATTCAAAATTATACATTATTTAATGCCTGATTTTGTATGCTCATATATAATCATGAACAATCATGAACGTTTTTTTGCCGGGAAATGACTTCTCATAAAATCTTATGATTGGTATAATTAACATATGTGTCCAAATATATAAAAGATAATAAGAAACGATAATAAGAGATTAATGTTCTTTTCTTTGAAATCTTATAGCCGCTCAATTTGTCTATGCAATTATCATAAGTGTACAAATTGATATATACACGTCCTTATTTACAAATACTTAACAGTTAAAATATAATGTGTGGTGTCTTTCATTATTAATTAAATAAATAAAAGCATACCTGAAGAAGAGTAATCACAAACCATTATTATTACAATGTAAGTACTATGCAGACAGTTTAACAGATACCTACTTTTCGAATGAAAAGTTGATGCAAACGAGCAAGAAGAAAAAGAAGGGAAGGAATGGTTAGTTCTAGATGGAAAGGGAAAAAGAAACTGGAAGGAGAATATATAAGTTAAGAAGGGGATAACAAGTCTAGAATCGAAAGATATGAATCCGAAAGCAATTATCATTTTGCTTGTTCAAGCCGTATCACCCCCCCAGTGGGTCAGAATCTCAAAAACTAAACCAAAATATGAAGGCACCCTTTGATTGTTTCGAAAGTTGGTATATAGGGGTTTTTAACATCGTTAATTACAATCTAAAGTCGAAATAAAAAAAAACAAAATGATAGAGCCAATGGTGGGTGTCTATGTTAGGAAAATGTCAAATGACCAAAATTATGATATCTTGGGATTTTTTATATTGCTGATTACCAATATAGTGAGCGCATTGTTAAAAAAAATTGTTATTTTAAACATTTGTTTTGAAGAAGGGAAGGTTCTAAATTACAAACTGTTATTATTATAGTTCTACTTTTTATTTAGTCAAATATCTATTTATTTAAATTTTCTTTTATTCAAAAATATATTTTTGTTTTTTATTAAAATGAACATTTCTTTTCTTGATAACTCCATAATTCTGACACCCAAGCCTGAAACACATGCGTAAAGTATATATGCATAGAAGGTTGGAACGCAATAGAGACAGAAAAGAACGACATAGTTGGAAAAGAAGAGGGATAGAGAAAGAAAGTGTTGGGGAAGAAAAAAAAGAAAGAGCAACAAGGGAGAAAAAGAGTCGAAAATAGGTATATATAAATAAGAATACACACGCACGCACATATATTGAGAAAAATATCCAGTGCTTTTGATTGAAAATAACCGTTCTAATGCTTCCTCCGGTCAATTTCGATCGAATTCAGGATTGTCCGATGAAGTGACAAACACTTTTAGCCGATAAAATATAATTTTCGATTACACGTGAAGAAAATATGAACTGCCATACATCTATCTGTTAAAATTTCATTGGATAAACCTACAACTTGATCAGACATTAGACTTGAACAGATAAAAAGAGAGTATTTTATCCGATCATGTTTGATATCCGATCAATTAGAAGGCGCTGGCCAACCACAGAATAGTTGGTCACGTGATCAGCGACTGTTTCCATAAGCTCTCTAGGGTCTATGACATTACTTTCATGTGAGGTCAAGCGAACACTCTGTCTCTAGCGCGAATATCTATTTGATTTTTATTGCGTGTCTTTATTTGATTTTTATTACCTATTCGTTCTTATTCTTGGCTGCATAAACTGCAATATTGTTGCAGTATTGAAAAAAAGTGTTTCTTTTTTCGATGAAATTTATCAGGATATAAACAGTGTTTGAATGGAAGTTAAGAAAAAAGTAATTCACATTATTATAAGTAAGTAAACCTTTTTCTTGTATAAAAATTTACATGTTAAATGATCAATGCTTGTATATTCAACTGTGTATAATTTTATTTGATCAGTTGTCCGATTAAAAATGCACGCGTGCAGATACTTGATCGAACATAATGTGATCGAAATAGTCCATTCAAAAGGTGACGAACGTATATTTCTTATCAAACATTTCGATGAATTTATTTTCGATTAAATGTGTAATCAGAAATAGCCGTTTGTTACTTTTTGAAAGGATAATCCGATTATTATGATCGAAAAAAGCCTGGATATTTTTCTCAGTGTATGCATAAAATATGTATATCTGTATACGGGGTGTTCCAATTCGTGACCGA
>NW_017305485.1:511890-516453 GCF_001594115.1 Trachymyrmex septentrionalis
ATTTGAATTTCATTCATTATTGACGAAGATATTGTATATACAACTTTGAGCTAAAAAATACGCGATGACTTTTTACTCAACCTAATATTTCAATATTATTATATACATTATTACTTCAATTTCACGGAATGAACATAGGCGTACGAACATCCGCTTGTATGATGTATTGTTCTTGAGCGCGCAAAATGTCAGCTCTGTGATTAGTTAACTTTAACCGCTATTAATTTAAAAACTATTATAGCCTCGACATTTTGGTATTAGGATTTTTGTCTTATTTTTAAGTCAGGAATATGTTATTAAAATTTCACAAATTGTGAGACACCCTGTAGAAGAATATATGGACGTGTATGAATATATTTAATATATAATTACAGTTTATTTAATAAAAGCGTGGTGGTAGAAATGTATAGAATGTGTAGAAAAATTTAATTAGCAGAATTTTAAAGTACATAAATACATTCTATTTCATTATAGCCAGAATGCAATAACACCAATAATGTGTCCAGTCATCAAAGAAACAGTTTTGAAGCGACACGTATGCGGCACTCATACCGACCATATGTTTTGCTGTGACAAAAATTTAACGACAATTAAACTTTTTTTTTGCAAAGTATCAAGAAGAAACGTCTTCTACGGTTGGCGCAAGATTTTGGAATACAGTTTTAAAAAACTACGAGATATATACCGACCACGCTCTTAGACAGATTATATAATGTTTATATACAATATGTTTGTATATGTTTATATATATTTATATATATTCATGCATGAAAAATTTTTTACCAGGGAGAGAAAAATAGATACAGAGGACTAACAGAGAGGTATTTGCACATAGTATACTACAAAAATTAGCATAACAATCTCGTAGCAGCTAATTTTCATGGATTCTGCTAGATATAAATATAAATTAAAGATGTGCATAAGTCTTTTATTACTGTAAATTGGCATAAATCACAACAATTCTTTAGGTTTTTTAAATTTACATATAAAATATTGCAATGTTTTATATAATATCTATTGTTGCATGCAATGTATAATATATAATACATAACAATATTCTACTTACTTCTACGAGTAGCCTGCATGTTGTAGAATTGAAATTGATTCAATTACGAAGTTATACACTTTTACACGAGGACTCTTTCTTAACGGTTTTTTCGCAGCTGTTGCTACTCTCACGAAGGTCACATTGAAACTGAATTTTGGAGTCAGGTAGGAGTGACGGACCCTTCTCTCGTCTCTCGTTCGTTCCATACAATTGCCGAACTATCAATGTAACCAACCCAAGTATTCAAAACCCCTAATTTGATAGTTTATTTTTGAGATTTTGGCAACGTTTTCGGGATTCTGGCCACTGTGTATATCGTTTGTGTTGTGTTTTCTTTTATAAATTATCTCCGAAATTAATCTTTTTATATAGGATGTTTTATTACCCAAAATTTTACATCATATTAATTGAACACATAGTTATTTTCTATTCAATGGTTAGTGACAATCGACCGTTAGAGATCCGTTTTTTTTTATTAATAGACATAGATCTCTGGTTTTCGATAGTCTTTTTGTCTGTCCTGCTTAAATTGCGTCACAGTTATGTCAAATTATTTTATACACTATCCGAAAAAAAGATTTGCTGTGAAGTCAATTCAGAAATTTAGCTAGATATAGATCTGATAATTTTAATAAAATAATTTTTTTAGATTGTCAAAATAATTACATAGAGAGTGTTTAAACTGGTTGCAAAAATATCTAAATTTTTCTTATCGTGCTTAAGTTTTTTACCTAATTATTTTAACGATCCAACAAAATTATTTTCAGATCAGTATCTAAATTTTTAGATATTTCAAATAATACCGCTCTTTTCGTGCAGACAGCCCGATGCATCGGTGAGGAAATAAAAGAATGTTATCTTGACAGCCGTTACGTCATCAGTTGCAAGAATACCTTGTAATAAACGAGATGCCGCGGGGGGAAGTGAAAAGTATACACAAACACAGTAGCCTCTCTTTTCTGTACCCGGAATATACACGAGACTAACACGTGCATCGCGTATACCGTATTGCAAGTGTGACAGTGGGTCAAGTTCGCGGTGAATGGCCGGAGTCCGATGGAGTTCTCGGGTGTCACGCCAGACTTGTTACGCCAACGTTCTTTCAATTCGTTGCAAGCGAAGCGTCAATTAATAAAGAAAAAAAAAATTAACGGTATTTTCACGTGCGCACTTATTACTGACCTGCCCGCAGATCCTTTGAATTTTTATTTTTTCGAAAATCTATCGTGTCAAAAAAAAAAACACAGCATTGACACGAAATACCACAGAATAAATGGTACAAATAAACCGCTTTCTATGAAGTGCTCTCTATTAAAATTTTAAATACGTTATTTGAAAAACGTTTGAATGAATAATGTTTATGAATCATAGAGAAATATCTCTGAGGTTTTCGACCATTTAACATTTTTTCTCGGGAAAAAATGTCGAAATTAAAACTTTTCGCCTATTTTCATTTATCGATCAATGCCAATGTTATTATATATGTGAACATTTGTTTACATTATATAGTTAACTCGAGTTAATTTTCGTTACTTTAGCACTCGTTAATTTTATTAATGATATTTTTTATAAATATTACATCTAAATATTATTACAAGTTAATAACGTCTATTTCAAGAGAAAGTTTCTCGCAAAAACATTTACGAAAGCATGGATGAATAATAACATCTTGTTACTACAGTACAAAGGACATTGTCTCGCATTGATTGCATTCCCACTGTTAGTATTTTGTTATCTATCCGCTGCATCGTCACACGATCGGAGTGGAAGTGGAGCAACTATCGTGAGAACGGATAGAAAGGAAGTATCGGTTAAATTACAGCGCAATTGTCACGATAAATCCTTGTAATGTGAGGAAGAGTCAAACTCTGGATTTCCTGAAATCTGAGAATATCACGATGTACTAAATTTTCTCAGAGCACCTCTTGTTCGATTCTACGGATTCCAGTCTGGCAATAATTATGTCTTTTCGGGAATCTGAAGCAGTTTCTGCGTCGAATAAGATTATTTGTGAATTCCCGACATTCCAGCAAGCGCGAATTGAAATGTGAAGCGAACTGATTACGATAATCGTGAAAGATAGAGAACGTATTACTTTCATCTCCAATTTATAGATCTTATCTACGATAAAATCGAGGAACGATAGTCGCTACGTGTTTCCACAAATCTATCTCATAGTGCCTCTCGTTACTCCTGTCACGAAATTACATAAAGCAACCGCGATTCGATCAAAAGTTATTTTGCATGCATTAGCATAATTCGATTTATCACTAGTCGCTGTACGGACTGAACTCCTTTAAATCTGGTGACACGGCGCGAAATATTTACTGCCAACGTTGATGTATTTGCACTGCAAATACATATCTCGTAGTAACGTAACTTATGTCAGAGAAAAGTCAGCGTAGAAAATACGTACCTACGGCACATTTTAGAACGCCCACTGAATCCATCATACTACATATTTTCATAAAAATAACGAAATGAGACTTCCGCAAGGCGAGCGCAGCGCGGCTCACATTTTCAAATTGACAGTTTTATTACAGAAACTATAATATAGTGTACTGTAACCCAATAATGGATGATATAAGATGTGTAATGACGAAGGTTTCTCTCTCAATTGCGTACGGTGAATCATTAACGATATTGCCGACGGCATAATACAAGTGGCTCTTAACTGATGAAAAGTTTTAAAATTTTCTTTCGTCAGATCGGATATATGTAATATTATCCTTCGTTCCGGAAATTGTTCTACCTTTATGGACATACACACTCGCGTCATCGTCGTGCATAATCCGCCGCTCGAACTACTTTCTATGCCGGGTACAGAAGACAAAGAAACTGCTCCATTATTCTATCTTTCCCGTGAAATTTGCCTGTGTCTTTTCTTTAAATCCTTATTTTAGAAATAATGCAAATTTTGCTGAAAGAAATTTTAAGTACACTTTACAGTTACACTCTGTAAGATTCTATAATACTCCGCTGTCTTACTTTTTATCTTAAATGGATATCTTAGTTTAAAAAGAAACTCAAATTTGAATTAAAAAGCTTGTAAAAGACAACGCAGTCTTTTTATCTTAAACGGACATCTTAATTCAAAAGAAAAGTCAGATTATTTATTACGATTATGTTTTGATTATTGTTGATGTTTTTATTTCCGACCTATGTGAATGCAGATATTTGCGAGTTCTTCGCATTTCGAGAATTATTTGCATCAACGTGGCTAAAGTTTCTGTTTACTGTTTATATCTGTTTGTAATGACGTCAGAGAAAAAAATATACAATAAAAATATATTAATATGGAAATATGTTTCAATAAAATAACACTTTGCAATAAATAAAACTGACTCTAAAATATATCTTTTCCAAAATCTCTTTTTTTTTGTTTCGTCAATAAATAACCGTATATCTAGAAATGAATTATGTATAACTAAAGATGAAATAAGCTATATTCTGCGCAGCTGCGACAAAAAACTATCAAATTAATAATATATAAAAATAAACATGATTTAATTTCT
>NW_017305485.1:516553-517637 GCF_001594115.1 Trachymyrmex septentrionalis
TTATGTATAACTAAAGATGAGAAATAAGCTATATTCTGCGCAGCTGCGACAAAACTATCAAATTAATAATATATAAAAATAAACATGATTTAATTTCTGCCTGAAATATAAAGATACTTTTCAGTTATATTTTATACATAAGTCTGTATATAGTATACTATTGAATATGCAAATATTGTTTTATTGAAAAAGGTTTCTATTCAAATATAATTTGCAAGAACTTTTTTTGTGTATCTTCTTCCGACGTCACAACCTGAGTAGCGGTGAATGAATAAGAGTCTTAAACAAGTTGCTAACTATTTATCGCGGAATTCTACGGCAAGAGAGGGATTTTGAGATAGTGCGTGACCCGCATCCAAATATTTGTTCCTTACAACACACAAGCTCGCTATTAAATTTAAATTAATTCCTAAAGATCCACCGCACGTATTTTCGCGATTATAAATCAGGTTTACATCGCGATCGTGCGGGTGAAAGTACGCATGGATAACTTAGCATTCCGTGTACGGTATCGTTTCCCTAGATTTTCTCAGGAAGATAGAATTCACAAAAAGCTATTCGGGAATAATCAATTCCACTCAGCCGCATCTTCTTTTTTTCATTAGATCCAAGATTTTTATGAAGCTATTGTGAGGAGCATGACGTTCAGTGGAAATAATGCCAGTTAATTAACATCTCATAGATATAGATACGCTGTGAAACGTGTAACGAGCTAGATGATAAAAAAGAAATCAAATCGTCTGAAATAAAAAACCTTGAGCATGCCATTTTCCTCGCTCGCAGAATAGAGGAAAGGCGGCGTCATCTACTATATATCGCGCCTTTTCGCTCCATATATTAGGTTAAGTAAAAAGTCATCGCGTTTTTTTAAAAGACATCTATCAGTAAAAACCGCAATTACTTTCTTACCAACAATATAAATATATCTTAATACAGTAAAGTTTCAGTTTTAAAAATCTCTTTTTTAAATTATACGATACGACAATTTTTAATGGAATTATGAGCAATTAAAGTCAAAATAATTCTTTTATTTAATCCGCGATAACTCAGTAATCAAAAGTCGTAGGAATATTTAAAAAAAAAC
>NW_017305485.1:517667-533035 GCF_001594115.1 Trachymyrmex septentrionalis
CACAAAGTGAGAAGAAAATTTTTCGTCTTTTTCAGCTCGTAGTTTTTGGTATGTAAAAATTATCAAACTCATATAAACTTAAAAAATGTGATAAGCTTTTAAAAGTAGAGATTTCAAGCTTTAAAACCCTTTTTTTAAATTTGAATTTCATTCATTATTGACGACGATATTGCATATACAATTTTGAGCTAAAAAATACGCGATGACTTTTTACTCAACCTAATATAATTATCGTCTAATTTCGTTAGCTTGCATACGATGTCTCGTAAAAATGTCCGAGCAGCCGCGTTTTCTGATGCGATTGCATTATGCACTTTCTTTTTCCTAGAGAAACGATTTTAACGACCGAAATACGCTCGTTAGAAGAAGAACGCAGCCCGCTTTCTAGATCAAATACGCCAAGTGCGTTGATCAGAAATTCTCGCTGTGCACACAATGGTGGAAAGTAATAAAAACTCTTGCATTTTATATTAGAGAGAAAAAGTGAAGCGGGAGAGAAAATTTCGTTATTCATTGCTATTTTAATAAACTTTTAATAGTAAGAGAAACATATTATATAAATAGATACTATGAACAAGTTAAACTGTCCCTACTTTTACATCGATCGAACCACTAAAACACTATTGCATCAAGAACACTGTGAAGTCGCGGGTTTGAAACATTCATTATTACTGGAAATGAGAAAAATTTTTTTTCTTCGATCCAAGAACGTCGCCCGCATAATAATGCACAGTGCAACTTCTTCAGTACGGTCTTCCAATAACATTACTTACACGCGAAAACCTAATTTTCCGGATCACCGAGACATCCACCTCGCATCAAGGGTGTCTTCGATACGATGAGATGTGCAGCGGAAACGCAGCGCGAAAAAGAGAAATTCCCTCGAAGTCAAATCCGATTTCCGACCCAATTTTCAGGCCGAGGGATGGTGCTCCTAGAGCGCTTAACATGCATATAATGCAAGCCTCCGCTTTCTTCTTTCTTTCACCGAGAAAGAGAGCTCGGCGCGGCGAGAAATATTTCGAGGAATAGGAGGTCGGTTGCTTCGCGAAGGCAGCCGATTCGCGAGTTTAAGGTCAATCTCGAAAGCAGGAACGAATAATCGCGCGCGAAGCCTTTCCATCTTATTATACGATCAATCCCTCCTATGCAACGCGCATATCGTTCCTTCGCGTTAGACTTTTTCGCGAAACTTCTCATCTGTGCGTTTCTATTCGCAGGTTCAATAAGATTAAGTTGCAAGTTTTTCACGGAGAATCGCGAATTATATGTCAATAAGAAAAATTGAGATTTAAAACAATTTTTTTCCTTTAGACATGTTCGCGAGGATGCGCAGGATTTGTCAGAATCGATATTTTAACGATACATAAAAGATTAACACAAAAATATAACTTTGCTTCTAGCTCTCAATAATTTTTTTTTTACCTCATAAAATATTTTTTTCTCTCCGTTACGATCATGTAACTAATTTCTACAACTTCCGTTAATTAGAACTTTGACAGAATATCACATTTATAATTATGTTTAGCAATTTTCTTATACAGGAGGTCCTTTTACGCTCTTCTCTGAACGTTTTCAAATTTCTTTTCTTAAGAAAATAATCACGAATATCTTGTATATAATAACAACAGCAGTATTAAAGCACTATATACATTTTATATTTAATAATCGTACTTTACCTATACTTTCTTCAGAAAAAAATTAACGATTTTTTTTACAAAACCTAATAGTTTTCTCATTCGAAACCAAAACGAAAAGGAGATTCTAAGCTTTAAAATATCCAAAACAAAAGAAATGCATTAACATAAAAAAACGCTATTTACGTGATAATAGAATTGATACTCCCTTCCCTGACAAATTTTGGATAAACGCGTTCATATAGCACGCATATCATTGATAAACCGAAATATCTTACAACTGAATGTTTGATGAAATTCGATTACTTTACGCGCAATAAGTATCTAAGGAGCATGATAATATTAAGACGGCAAACGAGCAATTAATCGTCGTGAAATCAGGTGATATCTAATTAAAAGTTCAGAATCTCTTTAGATTGATATATGTACTGCCGTGCGCGAGTAGCTGCAAAGTAAGTTCCACCTTCTAATGGACGAGATACTCTATGAATTATAATGAAATTCGTTTCAGCGTTTTACGAACGAAAATTTGTCACTGGTCGACTTAAAGCGTGTACGCGCCATTATTCATTTGATCACGTTGATATTCTTCGGCGTGTTGCGCCGTTTTTTTAATATAGGTTTCTGCGATAATATCTCGCCATTCAAAATAAATTTGAACTCACAATTAGCTTCGATGGAATTTTAAACGGAAAAAGATTTATGATTTTTTTATGCAAAATCCGCAAAAGATTCGTCACTTGACTTTGACTAAAAAAGAGGAGAGTGTAGAGATATGAGTAAAAGTAAAAATGTAAGACAACAAGATTTGTGACTCGACTTTGGTTCAAAAACAGGAGAACGTAGATGTAGGATAATGTAAAAATGTAAATGTACAACAAGATACGATTTTAATTTTTTTTTAGAAAAAATTAAAAATATCACAATTAGCTGACGATTTATATAAATCACTTTTATTATTCTTTACCGTTATTATTAATTGAAAGTACATAAAATGAGCATCTTGTATATCATTTTTAGAAGAACTGACAAGTCTTTGCAAAAAATGTAGAAAATTCATGAAATTAAGCTTCTAATTTTACACAGATCATGCATGAAGTAAAATAAAATTCCCGAATTTTGTGTTTTAAAACAAAAATTTTTCCAAAACAATCGACAATTAATCCTTATTGTATTTATGGAATTATTCTTAGTTTTTTAGAAACAGGACTTTTATACTTTCAATTTCTTTGAGTGTCTACATATTCCGTTATGATCGCCGTTCATTCATACTCACAGGATGCCTTCAGCTTCTCCTTCGCCGACCGTATTGCACCGTTGGATCTGAACGTGATGCCGATACTTTTGGACTTTCCGGCAGAGTTTTCCATGACACCCTGTGGCGATATTATCGAGATACCATTTTGCTCCATGGTGCAATTAAACGATTACTGAAAATAGAACAGTAATAGTAACGTAGTAACGTTATAATTTTGGAGCCTGATGCAAAATATTGACGCCACGATTTTATCTTATCTACAATATGATAATAAATTGTAAAAATCACCCCTTGAGTCCGTTGTACTCTTATTTGAAGAAATATTTGAAGAAACTGCGACCAGATGATAAAAATGACAGATGCAAATAATTTTGTAAATATATGCATTTCTCTGGTTATCTTTTTATCAACAAGCTACTGTTGCATGCGCGTATTAAAATTAACTTCTGCCTGATCTGATAAATTCTGATGTAATTATAGCAAACTATGTTAATTTCTAGAAAATTTAAAACTCAGTTGAATTCTAGGAATCTTTGTTAATTTTGCTAATATTCGCGAAATCCATTCGTTACCTTCTGCTCTTGTTTCCTATAATTTCATAAGTTATAAAATGAAAAGGCCGATTTTTTTCATTGACTGACTTCGTAGCATTAGCATATCTGCTATTCTGCTACCTGTATCACCTTACAAGTGGAGGCAATCGATAATAATGCAAATATCGTTATCTGAACCTGATATGAAATATTTGTTGAAATTGAATTGTGAGATTAAATAACCGAGGTATGTTACCGTGCAAATATCAAAAACGTAAGATGGGAATAATTAATTAATTCCCGCCAAGCTGTCAGTCGAATTTCGACCTTGCCCATAAATGGTTAAATCGTTTGTTTCACGATTGCAAAATACAATCTTACTCATATTCGTATCCGTGATTTAGCATGCATATAAATTATGATTAACCGTCAATCGATTATGGCTTACCGCGTCTTTTTACATGATATATATTACTGTACTAACAATAAGTATTTTAACTCATGCAACTTATATACGCG
The DNA here is from genome assembly GCF_001594115.1 of Trachymyrmex septentrionalis. Classification (NCBI taxonomy): domain Eukaryota; kingdom Metazoa; phylum Arthropoda; class Insecta; order Hymenoptera; family Formicidae; genus Trachymyrmex; species Trachymyrmex septentrionalis. Next base: position 521,615 of record NW_017305485.1, read on the forward strand.
CGAATATCTAAACTTAAGAAATTATTATGAATATTGTATTAAGCAACAAAAATGAAAAAAAAAGATATCTATTAATTAATCTTGTTTAATGCTTGTTTTTCAATCTCATTTTATTACTCAAATCTCGCGCAATCTTTTGATGTTTTCAGTTATATAATTTGCGGTATCATAAAAAAAATGCATTTCTGTGATGCCTATAATTTACATACTTTTTTAATTACAAATATTATAAATTCTAAAGGAATATAGTATCTACTAAAAAAGGATTGATAGCTTTTAATTAATTTAGCTTTTAATTAATTAAGTTAAATTTGATGCGCTCTCAAAGATCTTTCGATAATTGATTGCCTCAGAATTTTCAATAACCACCAATTTACATATCGATGTCACATATCAGTTATATCAGTACTTCAATTTATACTTTTTTGCGTGATCTACAGAGTGATTAATTTTAAACGGGAAAACATCTTGGAAATATGTAATTTAACCAAAAAAACGTTACAAATAAAAATTACATGGTATACAGAGGGATGTACAATGGTAGTGTCTTTCTCTATACTATACAACTTTTATTTGAAATGTTCTTTGATAAAATTGCATTTTTTTCGAAATATCTATTTGTTAAGTTTAAAAAAAATCACCCTATATATTACATTTTTACATATTTTTTTTACATAAATGTATAGTAGACTCATCTATACGCTATTTACAAAATTGAAATATCACAAGTCATTGGCACTAATGCCAACTCACGATGAAAGAAACAAAAGAGGCGATCGAATTAAATAACATTTCAAAGTGCGTCTTTGTTTTAATTGGTAATGCATTATAATGCATTAGCACGATATGCTTATCGATCATACAAAAGTCAAGAAAAAAGTTTATAAAAGGTAATAAAAGAAGAGATTATTGACTCTTTTAATTTTTCATACTACTTACCCCAAAGAGTAAGTCGTAGCTGCAACGTTGCACACAGATCTTGCACAAAGTCCGTTTTCGCTATATTTCCGTATGTCGAAAATCTCCCACTCGTTATAAAAATTCATAAAAATTCTCGAATATGATCGGCACAAAGGAAGATGAACCCGCGGTTATCGTTGCTTATCCCAAGAATTGTCTTTTGCCGCGTGGTTTCGAGAGGACTGAATCGTTTCGCGAGTTGCGCTCACCTCTATATGTAGAAACCCTCCACTGTGCGCCAACGGCCGGTTGGCCGTCACTCTCCCGTTACACGACAGTTCCGTGTATACATGGTCACGCGAATCGTGCGTTTCTGCCAAATTATTAAGACGCCACAGCGCGCGCAGCTTCGTTCTCCGCATCAAAAATATTTACTTATCTTCGCCGACATATCACAATACGTGTAAATATATATATGTAGCATATACATTTCGCTGATCGACAACTTTGATATGTCGCGGTCTTCTATCTCACTGAACATTACCAAATAATAGCGATTTTAGACAAATAATTTGTCTTAAATCGAAACAAAAAGAAAAGGTTCTTTGGCAAATTAAATTTGAAAAGCACAATATTACACATAGAAAAAAAAAAATGTTTCTGGCCACAGCTAATTCTGATCAGCTGAAATTGCATTAGCTACTATAGCTATGAAATTTGCTAATATATACAAAGGATTTTCTGCTGTAGCTAATATAAGGACGTAGCAAAGTATGCATGTCTGTTACAGATCAATTTATTTAACAACATGAAGTTGGTTGTCATAGTTATCGGATATGTCTGTGTAAAAGAAAATTGTCTCTACCACAGCTAAACATGGTTTGCTAAAACTGTACTTGCTACCAAATAGTTTGCTGCACAGAAAATGTTTGCTGCAATCACTGCGATCAATCGACATAATAGCAAAATGCTTGTCTGTTACAATGATAACATTTAGGCCTCACAGCTAAATTAGATCTCGTAGACACAACGTTAGGTGTCCATATAATGCTACTGAATTTAGCTGCCATATCTAATTTTTAGTTGTTCATTTTTTTTCGTGTAGATAAAAAAATATCCATTAATATTAATTATAGGTACAATTATTTTAATATTAATTATAGGTATAATTATTTTTTTAATAATTAGTTATAAATCAGAAATAATTTACGATATATTAATTAAAAATTACATTATATAATATATAGAAGAAATTATTAATTAAATATTTATGAAAAGTGTCTCTTACATGCGCGTGTGCTTGAAAGCAATAATTCTCTATATTTTAATAACGTTGCCAAGAAATCATCCAGTCAAAACTTTTCACTGAATATAGAGTAAATTTTAATTTGGAAGAATAATATATGTTATTGATTAAATTGCTTCTGTCGACACATTTTATCAAATAAATTTTAACTTAATTATCGCTTATTATATTGTTTTGATTATCCTTATTATCTTACTTGATTATATCATGATATGATCTTTATATCTTTATAATTTTTTTGTGATTAGTATTCCTTGTCACATTTTTAATTTTTTACGATCCGCCAACAGCACAATGTTATCGCGAAAATGACTAAATATCAGTCCACCGACGGCAATCCCGTCGCGTAAGAACGTCTTCAATAAAACAAATATATACAATTTATTACATACATTATTATGGATTTAAAGATAAAAGTTATTTTAAATGAAAACAAAAAATAATTTAATAAGTGCTCTTATATATCGGTATGTATTTATAGTAAAAAAATGTGCAGCTCAAATTTATACAGAGTGGGGCAGTACAACTCTGTCCATCTAGAATATTAAAGATACCATCAAGAGGAGTAATACATAACAATATAAGTATCACTCATAATTTTTCTGTGGGTAGAGGCGCGAAGATTTCAAAATCACCTCCACTTTTAAAAATCGAATTGTATGATTTCTTTTACGCAATAGAAAAACTATTAGTACAGCATATTGTACTCTCCTCTTGATGCTATACAACTTCAATAAATATATTACTTCATATCTCCAAAAATAGCGGAAATAAGTATTCTAAGTGGACAGAGTTACTGCCCCACCCTGTATAATAGCCCTGCTTGTTTTAGCCAAATAGCAATAGTGACTACGATCGGTTTGAGCATCACTCACATGCTGTAAGTTTCTGTCTATTTTTATCACTTATTACTTGCGGAAAAAGAATAAAATAAAACGCACCAACTACATAGCTAATGTAATAAATACATGGACCGCAAAGTATCGATACATAATGTAGATTGTTTTTTTCGAAAAAACTGAAAGAGATCACTTCATAAATACTATAGATACATTATATTGTATAATATGAAATATTGCATAATTTTTAGTCGCATTCTAAACATTTTCTCTTTCAGATTTTTTTACATCTATATTTAACATTTATTCTAGAAATGACTTAAAAAATAAATTATAGCTTATTTTGGAATTTTTACGCTCAAAATTGTAAAATTATCCTAAAATTTCTATTTTCTCTATTTTATCTATTAACATTTTTATTACGTAATAAAATTACGGACAATTAATGATATTAGAATTGTTGAAATAAATTGTCTCAAACGATAACAAAAATACATATTTTTCTTATTAGCCTGCTCATTATAGCCCACTGTCGAATCGTTTTATCAATTATGAGAAAGTCAAATTAAATCAGTATCAATTTTGTCATTGATTATAAAATAATCGATTAATTGATAAATTATAATAGGGTATATCAAGTTATCTTACTATCATTTATCGCGAGAATTAGTATTAAAAATTAGATTTAAAAATATTTATGATTTAATCCGACATTAATATAAGCAATCAAAAAATTTATTAGATAATCAACTTATCGCGATTAGATTTAAGAAGAGATTATTCTTTAAATTATTTTATATATATATATATACAATATATATATATATATATCCAAATTTAATTATTATCTTATTAGGTAATAATTAAATAAACATTAGATATAATAAAAACATTTTGAACGTTGTCTTCATTTGTTTTTCTATTTTTTAATTTTTTGGTTATTATCTCTGAAATAATAACAGTAATTTTTAATATTTTAATAAGTTAAACTATAATTATCATATAGACAAATATGCATATGTCCGAATATATAAATATATGTAAATACAAAGTTACCTGTTGTTAAGAAATACTTAAATAAATATTTGTCACAATTATTCCAATTTTAAAGTTACAATCAAAATATTGATTCTTCTGCGAAGAATATATGGGGGGATTGCTTACAAATCAATTGTCTACAAGCTGTTTGCCTACATCATTTTTGCCGACGGTTTGTTTGCGTACAAAAATTATTACCTACAGCTCGATTGCCTACCTGCTCTTTGGCGCATAAATAAAAATTTTAGAAACGGAGTTACATTTGCCTACATGTATTATTTTCGACATGTATTATTAGTTTATTATCTATAAGTATTATTGCCTACAGCTCGATTGCCTACAAGCACTTTTGCGCACAAATAAAATTTTTAAAGACAAAATCACATTTGCCTACATATAAATTATCGCCTACAGATTGATTGCCTATATGTATTATTTTCTGCTTTAAAAACACAAATTCTGTTTCAAAACAAATTCTCTGCTTTAAAAATAGAAGTTATTTTCTTATTTAACTTAATCTTATTTTTATATTTGTACACAAAAGTGCTCGTAAGTAATCGAACTGTAAGCAATAATACAATAGATCTGTAGTAGACAATCGATCTGTAAATACTAATGCATGTAGACAAATGCGATTTTGTCTCTGAAAATTTTATTTGATACAAAAGTGCATGCAGGCAATCGAGCTATAGACAATAATACTTGTAGGCAATAATACATGTAGACAATAATTATACATGCAGGAAAATGTAACTCCATTTTTAAAATTTTATTTGTGCGCAAAAGTGCACGTAGGCAATCAAGCTGTAGACAATAATTTTTGTGCACAAACGAATTGTCGGCAAAAGTGATATAGAGAAACGATACTGTAGGGCATAAGCAAAAGAAGCTATCTCGAATGTCCAAAGAATTATTAGCGTTTCGTTACCCTGATAGAAATTTCATGCATTTTTGAGCAGTTACTGAACAGTTATACCAACTTCTGTCTAATAACTGAGAAGGAAAACTACTTAGGATCCCAATCAGGATGTAACGCTTTGCTTGCAGTTAGTTAGCTTGCATATAAAAGTTGCGTAAAATCTGAATACAGTTACTGAATAGAAACATAACAAATAATGGATGTTAAAATTGATTGATAAGCAAGCCAACTGCTCATGAAATGAACAGTTTTGTGTAATATTTTATATTTTGTAAATGCTTGCTGATTGTAAAATTTTAAGGTTATGAGAGTCATAGTGCAGGAAATCTTTTGTACTAAAAAAAGCATAATATATATCATATATCAAAGATTTTCTGCACTATGACTCTTATAACCTTAAAATTTACTCTTATATTCGCATAATAATGTTAATTAATGGCTAGTAAGACATAATAATACCTAGTAATGTCTGCTTGGTAATTCCTATTGATTGTTAAATAATCAAATAATTCCCTCAGCGGTTTATCCCTCGTTTTAACACTTTCAACTTTTATACATGCACATCATATGATATGTGCATTATCAACTGAATTACTATGTTACAATGGATGGAAAAATATCAGCCCAAATGTTGTATAGTAAATAAAACTTTACTCAGTTTTTGTCCAGTTTCTACGCATTATTTTAACTAAATTAATTTAATCTATTAATACTAGACAATAACTGGGCAGTATTTACGCAAATTGCACAAATTTTTGCCAGGAAAACTGCTTCGATCACTGAATAAGATTCTATCAAGTTCTTACTTGTCTATTTCCTACTCAGCATTGACACAATTAATGAGAATACAGTAATATTAGATAGTAACTGGATATGTGTCTAGGAAAACTGCATACATTTCGCACCAGGGTAGGTACGTGTATAATAATGAATACAAATATTAAAGTTATATACTAAAGCAGTATTACTAATTTCATCTTATCAAGAATCATAATTATTTTGTGTAGGATAGATCAAATTTATAATTATTTTGCTATTTTTTGTAAATATCTAATTATACGCCATTGTCTCTTATATATTATCGCAATTTGTCTTTAATCGATCAATTATGATTATTATTATTGCTCCTTTATTGATGTTTTAAAAAGAAATTAAAATTATATTGTACAAACTAAATATTTCAGTGACAGCTTTATGATAGAGAAGTCGGTGAGATTTCTCATGGCTATACGATAGTATTAAGTAATCGATCCAACGTTTACCAAGAGCTACATTATTAACTAACCGCATTTTGCATAACTTTGCCGTGCCGGGTCGATGACTTTGACGATATCTATTTGAACATCGGAAGATACTTCTTCTTACCTTTGCAAAATGAAAAAATAACAATTACATATTTTACAGTTATTTGCTATTAAATCTAATTTTTTTATTCAATTGTATTAATTATGAAATCAATTAATTTCACAATCTCACATCGTTTTAAGTATTTATTATCCTATCTTGGAAATTAATATTTTCTCGTAGTATTACATTATGTATATTCATAATGAATCTATTATTTGATAATATCTTCAGTGATGTTTTTCAGTGATATTACTCGACCGAGCAAGTGAGAGATTTATTGATTGTCGCAATAGTAATTACGCCAGAAAGACAGATTGGGATCTCAACGTTACAGTCTATTTATCACATTAAATCCAGAAGTAAACTGGTTCACTGTCACGTAGCTGTATTAAGAGAAAGAAATATTCCTTCCTACAATCGCAATAACCGAACTTTGAAACTATCAAGAATATGGAAAAAAGCATATAGGAACAGATACATAAGGAAAAATATGCGGACTCTAATTTATAGCATTTTATGAAAATGTCTGAAAATGTTTAATTAAAAATAATCATAAGCGACGAGATGACAGTAAGAATGTGATAATGAAACTAAGTCAGCTTTATCGTGTCATTATTAATATTATAAAAGTAAATGACTAGGATTTAAAATAATAACTTCAAATTAGCGAAAAAGAATAAAGATGAGATAGGAAAATTAAAAGTAAATCTGACAAGTTTTCGACTGGCAGCGATAGAATACAATCAGTGAATCTGAAAGTAACTGTGAGAACGTACAGCAATCATATTCGTGATTATTAGCTACTGTACTCTCTGCTCTCTCTCTTTGCTGAAGAGCAAAAATAACACTTTCAACTTTTCCCTTTCTACCATCTATAACAACCAAACGAACGATGGGTGATATACACGATATACTTTTGTTCGAACTATATCTTGCTTTCGACAAATTTTTATACGATTGCGGCTGCTGTGCAATATACTCAGCACGCATCGATCAATCACCTCACGATGATCGATAGACACGCTCGTCAGTCGGCCTTTCTTACTGAAGCAGGAAAGAAAAATTGCATGATCGATGGCAGCTGAAAATATAATCCTTCGAAATACTATCGCATGCGTAGGATGGCAGCGCGGGAGGTAATAGGTATCTCGACAACATCTTGAGACTTGCGGTGGTAATAGAGGGAAGAATGTATAGAAGAATGGATAAATAATGCATCTGTGGTAATTATGGTACGTTTCTTCTCGACTCCGGGAAAGGAACAGTAGGTCATTCAGTGCGACAGAAAATGCGGAGTGACCCGATGTTTCTTTCTCGGTATTAGAAACAAATGGCTGCCCTGACCTCCTCCAATTATGTGACAACTAACTGCACGAAGGTACGAGAAGTCGATTTTTTAACTATCGGTAATATCAGTATGAATCAATATAAATAATTTAATATATAATTATTTATTATTGTATACTAATATATATTAATTATTAATAATAATAATTTATATAGCAATATTGTGTGATTAGAAAGTCATAAATTAGAAAGTTAAATGTGTTAAGTCAGATAAATCGATATTTATGTGTGTGTTGCTTTTTATAATTTTATAATTTATAAATAACAATAATAAGATAATTTTTAAAAAAATATAGGATTACAATAATAAAGTATTGATTTATGTTAATTAATAATTGCCTTTCACTTTCTGCGTAAATTTAACATTATTTTCTAATTTTAAAAATCAAACTTAAAGAAATGTTTAGTTATTCAAAAATTTCTGTTGAAAAGATCAGAGGACAGTTGCGAACAAGCATAAATTATTTGAATGAATATAGATTTTTATTTGTACAACTCATTATATTGTAGATATAAGATTAAGTAGCATCAATTAGCATTTATAAAATCATACTAAAGAAGTTTAAATAGTTAATTAAATATAAACATGAGACTTTTAGTTAAAATTCTTGTTGCATAATTAAGAATTTCATAATTCTGATATAAAATTTTTGTTCGCGCAAAGATAAAACAACGAATTTCTTTACATTATGTCGGAAAATTACAAAGTGTTGAAAATTATATCACGTAGAAAAAATGTAGAGAGGAAAAATATTATCTTTTGCGCATGAATCTGAAATCAGCTAAATTTTACGCGCAAGAATCCAAAATCTGCTTAACATGATAAATCACATTCTCATTCTCAATCAACACGTTTACTATGTCACGTATTGTACAATATAAAGATATTATATCCACGGTACGATAAGATGTACAAGCAAAGATTTATATATATCATTTATATATATCAACTATTTACACTTGTTTACTTATTTATTCTCTAATCTAATTAATAAAAATTTTTACTAAACATTTCTTTAAGTTTACAAAATAAGAAACATTAATTTCAAATTTAAATGGGAAGAGATACGTTATATAGTCATCAAAGGTACATAAAAAATATTACAAATATATTTACATAAAATTTGTATAATAAACGACAGTGCAATTAAATACTTACTTATAGAACAATATTAAAGATAGAACATTATTAAAGATTTAATAATCTCAGTAAAAAGGTTTTTATTTTCTATTCTCGTATAAAACATGATTGTATCATGGTGTCTAGATAAATCGCGTACACTACTACAATACATAAACTTCTAAATACAGAGACTAAGCGCATAATCGGCGTATAATTCATTTAACACGGTTTATTATCATTTATTTTTCCATTATAAGTGCAAGTTCCGCATTTACATAGTTATCCTCTGACGCGTTTGTTGTAAACTGCGGCATACCTATATCATTAAAAAAATTACCATAATTAAATAATTAAATGCATTGTAAATATCTAATCAATAATTTTCTAATGTTAATATTAGAGATTTTAGAAATGTTTTAATTTCTGTATAATGTATTAATAAGATAAATTTACTTAATTTAACCAAGCAACAGTTATGGGTAAAAGCAAGATCGAAATTATGTAGAGTCCCAAAATGAGGATACTTTTTTTCTAAATATCCTTAATCAGTTTTTCCGATTTTTTAAATTAATATTTATTAATTAAAAATTTAGCAGAATACATCTCTCGTTTTTTTTATAGTCGTAGATGATAACAAATATTACCTATGTTTACACACTTTTATAGGTCGCAACCTATATATCTCAAATTTAACTTTTAATTTAGGTTCCTCGGTTGTAAGCAGTCAGCAGATGACCTACCTTCTCTATGATCAGATCTCGTTTTTTTGTGACCGAGACCCGACCTAAAATATAGGTCAGGCCGCGATATAAGTCTCTTTCGGTGTGAACATTAAAAATAGACTGCGCACTTCTGAAGTTGTCGGTCTCGGTTTAGAAACCGTGAGATAGCTTGAAGCTAGCGTATCGCTGTCTTTCTCAAAGAATCAAGTTGAAGAGAGATGCTGATATGCTCAATTATTTCTAATAGAGCACAGATGCTAAAGGTGACTTTACATGGTCAATAATACTGTCAATATTAAGATGCCGACAATATTTACTGATTGTGTGTGATTAATATTGATAGAATACTGATGGTGATCTGGATCTTAATTCTCGAGCAGTACCACTTTATTAAGAGCCATGTCACAGTATGTCATATTACAACAGATAATATATGTAAAAGAGCCCTCAAAAGTGAAATAAATTGAAATATATTGTCTAAATAATACTGATAATAAAGTGAAATATATTATCAATAATACTGATCGTGTAAGATTGTAAAAATACTAAAAATATTGATGCAATACTACTGATTCAATATTACTGATTCAATATTACTGATCAGTATTTTAATGACTGTGTAGAATCATCTTAAGAGCTACGAAGACCGGTCTATTCTTTTACGTATATGTTGATTATCGATGTTTATTATCATACTCTCGTCTGAATCATATAATGCAAATGAATAATTGTCCATTTTACATCAAAGAACGACTTACAATAAAAATAAACAAAATTTTATTACATACTAGAAACAGAATAGAAATGTAGTAAAAGATTCGATTAAATCTTGCATGATCGTCGTATTCGATAATTAGCTCATGTAATTGGTTGCCTATCGAATTTCGTTTTCGTGATTTATTAAAATCATATAATTTTTTCTTCTCGCGATGCAAAATAAAAATCAATTGCGCTCCTTAATTAATATATTACCAGATTGTAAAAATTCAATAAAGCATTTAATAAGGCATTTTTATATTTAATACGCAAAAACATTTTAGAGCTGGATATTTTTCTAAATTACTATTTTATATATCGGTCCCTTAGCGCAAGACATGCTCGCGCGGAAACAGGATGCACCTGTCGCGATACATTACTGTCGCTTATCTGCGACAAAACGCGTCACACGCAATCTTCCTCGACCCATTCTCCATATTCCATATATACGCGAGAGAATAAGGCTGCTCGGTTACCAGGGGAATGTGTCAGGGCTTCGTGAGAAAATCTGTTCTCATCGTTAATCGCAACGCCGGATCTAGCGAAACGGGCCGCGCATCTTTCCGCCGATTATCCGATTAGAAGGGACAATCATACGTTCTCTTTCGTTTTTTCTTCCGTTCTTCATTTAGTCATCGTTTGCTTTCTCGCGGCTACGATCGTTTTGTAATTTCCTGCCGTGGTTATCGGATTGTAGAACTGATTGACAAAAATTTCCGATTGTTACCCTGTGTGGCAATCACGCTCTGCAATTACCCGCGAGCGAAACGGACGACTAGAATGCGGCTTATGACATTTTGACGATCGGACGGGAGATAATTTGCGAATAATGCGCGTTTTAACTTCCGACTATTTTCGAGAAACTTAACTTTTCGCTTTGAAATCGCACGCGGAGAAGCAATTAGCTAGGCCCACTTTCTCTCTCTCTCTCTCTCTCTCTCTCGGTGTTTTTAACTCTAAATCTGGCTACTCGTCTGTTATCTCGCACTGATATTGGTGATTATCTTTAGAGATTATCTTTGGAGATTATTGGGTGATTATCTTTTTACTTACACCCCCGTTGCGCAAAATACTGTCGAAAATTCTTTTCGCAATTTATCTTAACAAGGTTTATATATATATAT
>NW_017305485.1:533135-536959 GCF_001594115.1 Trachymyrmex septentrionalis
TTTTATTTTGCATTGCGAAAAAAAATTATATTATATGATTTCAATAAATCAAGAAAACGAAATTCAATTGTCAATCAATTGCATAAGCTTCAATTGCTAATCGAATACGATGATCTCACGCGAGATTTAATTGAATCTTTTACTAAATTTTTATTCTGTTTATTTCTGTTTAAATTTCATTCTTTGATGTAAAATAAACCTTGTATTGACATTTCGATAACTCAATTGTCTTAAGTAAATAAAACTCAAAATTTCAGATGTCAGATATCTACATTTAACGTTAAATGCACAACGTAAATAGAGCGCTAAATCTCTGCTAATAATCCTTTGAAGCTGTCAAAGAAATGTCTCTATTTGTTATATTGAACGCGCATGAAACCGTAGCAGCAAATTTGCAGCAAAAAACGAAGGCTATACACTGAAATTTAGGCCAGGATTGAACAAGAAAAGGATCCTCAGTAGATCAATAGAAGAGATAATCTGTTTTCTAAAGACATAATAAACTAGACTTGATGTGATAATTACATGTGAGACTCATGTATTTAATTGCTCGGCACGCTAAGTGATTTCGCCCAATGCAGAAATTAATTGTCGGACAGGATTGTAAACATTTCTTAGAAAAAGAGTTCCTGAGCTGTGATTATCGTACCAATACCTATTATTGTACAAACTGAAGATACCATCAAAAGTGTGTCATGATGCTTGAAGAATGATGCATGTTAATTTCTTGTATTTTTATCATGTATTCAACATACATATTAATATATATAAACTTGATATTTTTATAATACTTAATTCAATAAAAATTGTTGTGACGGAATTACATTGGCATGTTTAGAGAAAGATAAATGAAAATAGTCATAAGAAAAATATAGATGTAGAGATAATATATAGAATCGAATATAATCATTATTTATTTATGAATAGGACAACGTATATATCAACATATGTCATAATATAATAGAGGACATTTGTCTTTGATTTTAAAAGAAGATTTTGTTTAGGTAATAAAAAAAATTGATAAGAAATTCACGTAAACAGTTTTACGATTTAGGCAATATTGAATTTATTTTTTTTATATCTGCAATATTTTTTTCTCTGTCTCTATTATTTGAAAATATATTTTATTTTATTGAAATATACAGGTTGTCCTGTAATTCACCCGACATCGCTCGTAGGCAGAGCGGACTAAATCCTGAGTTGAAAAATCCTCTATCATTTTGCAATTTTTACAATAGTTAACAAGATATTGTTGTTCTTATGACGTAGTAGTAGTAGTAGTACCAAATTCAACCAAGATGATGAATAAAAACACAAGAAGCATAGTACTTGTTTGCTCACGAGGCTGAAGCTACGGATGATGAGACTCGATTTTCGTTAGTATTTATAGGTTTTCATCGACATTCCCACCCTCTCCGACGCTGCGCATAAATAAAATTATTCTGTGCGCAGATGAAAAAAATAAAAACATAAACTTTCTTAAAATTTTTCTTAAAAATTTAAAATAATCTTTACCCCCGTAAAAAGTCAGGTGAGGTGGTGAGAACAAGATAAACCGAACCATTAAAATTGTTTTTTTGTATCTTCTGAAAGGTTTTAATGTTTATCAGGCGTAGACCGATATTGTGTGACATTCCTTTCCAGTGAGTGGATAAAAAAAACAGAAGATAAAAGCGAAATGAGAGAGTTTTTTTTTTCGTGATAATTTGTATTGTGGTCAGAAAAGCTGATTGTGAACAAGATAAACCGAGGCATTGAAATTGTTTTTTGTTTTTTCTGAAAGGTTTTAATGTTTATCAGACGTAGACTGATATTGCGTGAGATTCCTTTCTAGTAAGTGTATACAAAAACAGAAGATAAAAGCGAAGTGAGAGAGATTTTTTTCGTGATAATTTGTACGGGGTCAGAAAAGCTGTTAGACCGACCATAGGGATGGTGATAGCTCAAAAGTTTTTGTCATCCTCGCTTCTCAAAATTTTATGAGAAAAGCACTTCTAGTAAAGGAGGCGGACGATTACCAAAGTCGTCAAAAATCTATGGACCTATGAAGGGACTAGGAATTTTTGTCGAGTCTTTTCGTAGGAGAGGAATTTTTATGAATGTCGCTACAGGCATAAATAGCACGCCTGATCGAGCTAAAGTTTAGTCCTACATTCAAACTCCGAAGCGAATTATACTATTCGCGTGTTTTTTTAATTTAATTTAACAATGGATCTTCGAGGGTTGTTAGGAAAATTTTTTATCGTAGCTGGCAACTTAAATAAAAAAATAGTTGCTGGCGATTATCTGACAAAGTTGTCAGATAACGACGAGAAAAATTATTCCGTTTTCGGGAAATTTATTGGTGAGTGCTCCAGCACACTAGTGTGCGTTATGCACAAACTAGGACATTGTGGTGGTGACGTAAAATTACAAAAAATAATCGCAAGTCATCTCGAAATACGTGAGTGCTTCGGTCACGAGGAGGATGACGCCGGAAGTCACATAGCTGACTTCAAGCGATACACTGAACTAAGAGGTAAGCACTAATAATTTTAAAAATAGAACCTAATACATATTAGAAAAGCTGATTTTATAATTAATAAATATTATAATTAAATTATAATAATTATTTCATAGATGCCTGCAGTAATGTAGGGCGTGCGATACCGCATCGCGAGGGTCGGCCGATAAGACGACTCTCTTTAAGGAGACGTCGCCCTGCGGGAGGAGAAGAAGAAGAGGAGGGAGTACCAGCGAGTAAGTTTTAGAGAAATAAATATTAACTAAGCGATTATATAGAAATCCCGAATATTAAAATATTTTATTTTTTTCTAGGAAGAGCACGAATCGAAGAGGAAGATAATGTTCCGGCTCCACATGACGTCCCCGTCATTGTAATCGGTAGGTATTTCGAGAAATACCCCGAGAAATCTAGTTCGTATAATATAGTTGTAATATGCGATAAAGAATAAAATCAATTTTGTTTTAGATGATGATGGTGACGATAACACTCATGGGGATGACACCGTGAGTCCAACCGATTCCAGAGCACTGGTCTCCCCGGGTTCCACAATTTTCATAACGTGTAAGTTTTTTTTAAAAAAAGTAAATTAGATGAATATAGAGAGAGTTAGCTATATGCAGAGTTCAAAAATAATAATAATAATAAAAATTACTTTTTAGCTCAGGAAACCGAAGAGGAAATGGGGGAGGAAGAGGAGGAGGATAACACCGATAATGATGATAATGATGATGATGATGACGATGTTGATGATGATAATGATGCTGATAATGATGACAGCGGCGATAATGCTGCCAATAACATGGAAGTCATCTCCAACGAGAGTAGCAACGTCGATGACAACGGCGATGATGGAGAGGAGGAGGAGGAGGAGGAGGAAATAACTCAGGAAGCAACAAAGGAAGAAGATAACAGATATTACGTGCCTCTTGGAAACGAAGGTAATAATCTTTTTATTTTTTTATTTTTAATTTATTTGTTGCTCGAGATACTTACGAAGATATTTTTTATCAGATATTTCATACTCCCCCGTTCTACCTACGAGGTCTGTTCAAAAAGTTTCGCGAATTTTGTGTTTTTTCAAAAATTATTTATTTATTCATGAATATCTATTTTGTCCCCTTCAAAGTAATCTCCATCAGATATTATACACTTGTGCCAACGTTTTTTCCAATCCTCGAAGCACTTCAAAAAATTATTTTTTGTGATCTTGTTCAGCTCCTCCTTCGATGCCGTCTTTATCTCCTCAATCGTAGCGTAGCGTCGTCCTTTCATGGGCCTCTTCAGTTTCGGGAACAAGAAAAAGTCACAGGGGGCCAGA
>NW_017305485.1:540469-545094 GCF_001594115.1 Trachymyrmex septentrionalis
TGGCTATAATCTTAATCAGTTTCTTGATCTGTTTACCTCTGATTGTAAGCGAAATGATCGTTTGATTGTACAGTTATTTCATAAAATTTTTCTTCATTGTAAACATAAACTCGTAAATTCTCATGTTGTATGCCATCATGTTCAAACGTGTACTCTTTTAAAAAAATAAAATAACTATTTCATGTAATATCTTTTTTAAATAAACGTTTTTGAACTTGTAAATATTGTCTTGTTTCTTACTCCTACCCCTTCACCCTCATTTACATTAGATACATTTTCCCGCGTATTATAGACTCAGATAATGTACATTAAATACACTAAATATAGAAAGAATTTTTTTTTAAAAAGCAATGCTCGAAGACGACGCGCCGCAATGTGTTCGTTCCTGTTTTACCTCTCCCCCAAAATTCTTCCAAACAAAAGCAAGTCTCTCTCTAGACCTACAAATTTTCCGTATAAGATTTTCTTTATCAGACATTCACCGAATCGCCTACACGTCAGAGACGTTGCCCCCCGTGACAACAAAAGCGACCGTCATAAGATTAGACCGGTATTCATCCCCCCACCCCCCCTCTGTTCGTACTCTAGCCGCGCGACAAAGAATGCTGAAGTCCAAATCCCCACTCACCATTTTTCAAACCTCTATTTCGTCTAAGACCCTCTACCCCCCACCCTCTCCAATCACCTTTTGGGTAAGTATAGGGCGAATCAATCAAATCTTGGGTGAGTATAGGGCTAACCAATCAAATCTTTGGTGAGTATAGGGCGAGCCAATCAGAACGCGCCATTTCGGCTGACTGACACGTCTAGGCCACGCCCATGGCGCCAGAGGGAGACGTGGAGGGGGTTTGTTGTGACGCCCCATGGCTACCCATATACTACTTCTACTGGACTCTTATTCTTGAAAAGAAACATATACGAATAACTAGGGAAATACTATAATACACGTTACATATACTATAGTATTTAGTTATTCGTTTCTTTTTAAAAATAGGGGCTCTGGTCAAATACCAGTCTTTTTTCTATTCCTAAAAAAAATTTGGCATCTAGAGAACAAATTTTGTGCGTTGCCGGCCTCAATTCGTGTGTATTTAACTAGAATAACTCCGAAGTTCACTTCTGAGAGACCTATCACAGTTGACCTATCGTGTGTACAGAGTGTACATTTTTGTAACTAAAAAAATGTTTATTTTTTTTTTATTTTCAACTAATTCTCATTTGTATTGTGGGAATAATTCGTGAATGATTAAAAAAAGAATTTAATCCTAGAACAATATATTTAACCCTTAATAAACACTATAGTTTTTGGCACTGTTGTGTTAAATGTTGTCTGTAGTATTATAAATATATTATGTTGTCTGTAAATGTTATAAAAACATTTTCCTAATAAATTATAAGTTTTTTAAATACAATAGCAATAATAAAATGCATTGCTTAAAACGTAAATGCAATGTATCTTCAATTTATATAGTCATTCATGGATATATTAAAAAAACCACCATTTTTTTATTATTAAATAACTAAATTTTTTGGACAGCCGCGACACTTGAACTATTTTTCGTTTGTAGTTTAGAATGCCAACTTAAAGATATTGAAACATATTTTTCCTTTAAACATCTTTGTTTCAGAGTTTTACATTTTTGTACGAAAAACTGCATTTTTATCATTTTGTTAATTATATTTATAGTTATAATAATTTATAAGTGTTAACAATTTATAGTTATAATTATTTATATACAATTTGTTATAAATATACAACTTTACAAATACTTTTTAAAGATGTCAAAATATACGTAAAAATTGCTTAATAATTTTTATATACTTGTAAAAGTGATGAAAATTAATTTTGGACACGAGAGACCTACCTACTATATTTCTAATATGATATTTATTTATATAGACGAATTGCTCGAAGAAAAATTCACCTCGCAACATTACATTGATGTAGCATAATCAAATTCAGAGGAAAATTTGCAATGTGATATTGAATTCTATTTGACCGCATTATGCATACGAAGTTAAGGTCACAGGAAATCGTTAGTAGAGTAAAATAAAAATCACATCTGATTTAATCAAATTACGGACGGAATTTTATTTTCATGCGTATATTTTGTTATTTGAGAAGAGGTATGATTTATTTATCATTTTTGGAATTTGAATTTTGGCTTTAAATTTTTAATACTTAAAAAGATATGTTTTTTTATTTTTATATTTATATAAAGGACGCATATTATTGGAAATTAATAATAATTACATATTAATTTTTGTTACGTAATGGAGCAAACATTTTGTCTCACATAAGTAGAAAATTAATTATATTATATTAAATTAAAATGTGGCATAAAAATGATACATTCATTATAAAATGGAAAAATATTTTATAAAATAAGAGAGAGAGAGAGAGAGAGAGAGAGAGAGAGAGAGAGAGAGAGAGAGAAAGTAGGTTTATTGATTCATATTGAATAAAAATTCCGATAAGAAACAGATCTCTCTCTTGGGAAATATTTTATGGATTGTAGTAATTTCTTTTTCTTGTTTTTAAAAACTATGTCCTTTCATTGAAATACATCGCCTGTACAGAAAATATTTGCAGAGTCTCTTTTTCAAAATACAAGTATAATATTTTCATTTAAAAATGTATTCTTATTTGTTGTTTTTCCTAACTATATCCAAAACATTTGCAAACGTATGTAATTGCCATTATAATTAAAATATATAAGTAAATCATTGCAAATGTAGCATCAATCAATTTTTTGACGAGTAATAAAAGAAATTAATTATTTTTTTCTCTTTTTCTTCAAAATATATTTTAATAAATTCTTAGATACAGTAGAAGCAATAATAAAAATATTTAAAAGTTAACAAGACTTGCCACGTGCTCTCGCCTCCGTTGCTTTCTTCGCTCGTCAAAAGAAAAATTCGAGCAGATGCGATCTTTTCCTCGACTTTTACCTTTGACTCACGATGCAGTTTTTATGAAACAACTATAATATCGATATTGCCTCGATCTATATCGCAGAATATGGTTCTTTCTTAAACACGTCTAGTCTGTAGTGCGTGCATTATTTAGAAAACAAAACGAATGTAAAAGTTTAAAAATGATACATACTAAAAGGTAATTTAAAAAACATTTTGATCACGCGAATCGTATTTTTAACAAAAATGACTTTTTTAAAATTATTAATAAATCTTAAAATTTTATACATACATATATATATGTATATGTATATATAGTCATAATTTCGAAATATATTGTATATGTATATAAAACACAACAAAGTTTATGCAAACATATAATTAATAATCAAAATTTAATTTCAAATTCTTCAAATTATTTTAAGGTAATAAAATAATTGTATTTTAAATTGTCCTTTCGTAATGCTACTAAAATTTTTTATATTAAGGGAAGATCTTTCCGCGCGTTATGCGGATGAAAATTTAATGTGAAATTGATATACTCTTATCGAATAAATCGATAAGAATTTCTCTTAAAATTGAAATGCATATAAATTATTCAAAAATCCTCATATATAGGTATATATATATATATATAACACGCTGTCGCTGCTCATATTCATTTTCTTTCTCTTTTGTCTATATGTACCTTTTACGGACGATTGTTCAAAGAATAGCCCTGGAGACGACCTTAACCCATTCGAAATAGCTTCTGTTCCTTCGTCCCTCTCTTTGAGAATGGCAGTTGCAATACGTGGAGAAACATCGTTCGGATAAATTATATGTAGATGATGTTCTACGAGATTACCTTGCATCATGCACGCATCCTATTGGGATGACTGATCCGCATAGTTATTTAGGCTTAGTGAACACACAAACCCGAGCTCAGTATAACGCGGACACTCACGGGTATTTACACATTATACATACTCACATGTATTTACACATATATATACACATTTCTGCAAATGCAATAAGCTTTTAAATGGAATAAATAGAAGTAAGATACAATCTAATTTAAAAACAGTAATAAGAAGAATAATAGCCAGACTCACGTTGATGTAAATGGAACAGAATAGTGAATGCTGAAGTCCATTTTTTATTTATATTTTTTAATTAAAAAAGGTAGCAAATACAATATTCACAATTGAATAAACGAGCAGCGTCCTCGGTGTATTTACGGTCTTATCGATTCTCTAATCGCAATGCATACAAGAAAGGTTTAAAAATTTAAAGAGAAATCAAGATATGGTCAAAAATAGTAATACATAATAGTTGACTAAATATTAACTTTTTGATCTTTTTTGCCAATTGTTCAGATTTGATAGTTTAAAATATTTCATTTTTCTCATATAAACGTACAGAATTTTTTATACTTTTTGTATATAACTTTAGTTAATATTATATTGACTTTTTTATGTACGTATTTATTTTTGCAATATTTTTCGAATTTTTTTGATAATAATTTTTTTTTCAAAATTAAATTGTGTTACATGAGAGGCAATATATATTTTTAAAATATAATAAAAACAACGCAGCTGTATATAATGAAGAAACAAGTCTAGAAAGTTGAAAAATTAATTATAATATATTAGAAGTAACTATATAATTAGCTATATAATTAACTATATATAATTACTATATAATTAACTGTATATAGTTATGTTAAC
>NW_017305485.1:545197-561050 GCF_001594115.1 Trachymyrmex septentrionalis
AATATAATACAAAATTAAGAAAATTTGTATCGCAATTTACCATTAAGTTATGCTTCAACCAAATCTGATACCTTTATGACAGAAATAAATTGAACAAATAAATGTCATTATTCCTATACAGAGCGCTAAAAGGAAGTTATTGATAATACTTACATATTTATATTTAATTTAAAATCACTTTCTTACAATTTATATATTCTATATAAAAACTTTATTATTATTTATACCGGTTGTAATATCTTGGAGAAAGATACAAATAATGATATAAGTCCAGAAAGTTTTTGTATAAAATATTTATAAACTATATAAGAACTTCTGCTTTTTTCACGGTCAATTTTTTTTACGCATTTTTCGAACGTACGTGATGATGTAGCAATTCCTGACAATGTCTTCATTAGCATGGACCGTCGTGCTTGTAAGCAATATCTGTAAAAAAGAGAACGTCTCATTATTCAACTTTGAATGTGCGATCGGTTATTGATCGAGAAATGCTTTTGTCTCGAAAACAAACGGTATCTCCTATATTCTCTACATCGCGTTTCTAACACACGAGATGCATGAGATATGATCTTAATCGAAACAATCAACATTGTCAACGTCACATACGAATGTCACGATTTGTCCTGCGCAATTTCACGTACAACTCAATAGAATTTATCTCGCGAGATTGCTTCTTCCGTTTGACGCACACACGTAACGAGGTGTACACCAGATAGGACCGAAAATTACTAAAAAATTATATTTTTCCTATCAAAAATCCACGTCTGTGTATCACGTAGAGACAAATCTCGAAATTACGGGAACTGCGTGTATACATAATTTTACGCGACATAAGCAAGTTAATGAGCGAAGAGAATTTCAAGTGAAAATGCCTTCGCGTGAACGCGAACATTATGAAGAGAAGAGTTCGTCCGGAATTTATTAATTAGATATAGTTTACAAATCTCACTTCTTTCCGGAGAGCGTAATTTAGCGCACCAAAGGGCCTCTGGACTCACATAGGATTTACCATCGGTGCCGCATACCGGTTGCCTGTGCTCTTCTTCTGGTACCGAACCACAAGGATGGTCATCCGGTCCGGAACATGATCCATGATGCTTCAAAAATACATCTACGAGATAAAATGTTAATAAACAGTTGAAAAATTTGTGTTTTCGACATATTTTAGGTGTATAAACAATTATAATTATTCATATTATTTCTCTTAATTAACATTTTATGTGTTCTAAAGTTTAGAACACATAAAATGTCAATTAAGAATCTAAACAGTCCATTCAATTTTTTAATTTAATGTAATATGAATTTTAAAGTATAACACACATGTTATGTAAAAATTAATTCAAAAATGTAACGCTTTAATATAATTTGGAAACAAATTGTGGAAACACATTTTTCTTTAGTAAAATTAATATTTGTAATATGTTAAAATAACATTTATCTTTTATTCATTAATCTTAAAATGTTCGTATTAAAACTATTATTTTTATGTTATTTATTTACTTGCTCATAAATTATGTTATTTTAACACTAAGAAACACTATTAAATATCAATTTAATACAAAAAATATTCAAATAATATATATAATCACATTGTATTAAATTAACATTCAAATATGTTAAAAATTGAATATAAAAATGTTAATAAGAATCGATTTTATAACACAAGCACAAAATATTTTTATTAAGTATTATTATTCTCGTATAATAATTTGTGCAAAATCCTTATAAAAACAGAAAACGTAGATTTCGAAATAAAGTAATTTTTTAAATTTTGGCATATAAAAGTCGTAAAAGTCTATTTCTGCGCATGTAAATTTTACCGAAACTTAAATTTTCTACGCAGATTTTTTATCTTTTTTTTTCTAAGCTTATTGAATAAATGGAGCTTTATGAAATTAATTGAATTTCGAAAGAATGTTTGTCAGCGATGTGTTTAACAATTGGACCGGCATATTTCTATGCACTTTGAAATAGCTGTCTCTTCGGCGTCGAGTCTTTCTCTTTCCATCTTTCTTGCGACGCAAAACTCACATTTATCGAGACGAGTATGGCATTGCAAGTGATGTATACTCTGATACGTGCAACCGTCGTTCCCGCAAACCTCGTCGTCCGCGGTGAAGGCGTCGTTCACGTATTCACCGTTTGGCAAGACCGTCGTATTTGTATGTGCCTCTATACAAGATTTGTAGCTGTGTGTGTCGCACTCTCCGTTGAAAATTACGTTCAGTTCTGAATTAAAAATGTAAGCTACATTCGCAGACTTTCTGAGGTAAAAAGTAAGCTATATACATTCGCACACTCTCTAAATTAAAAAGTCTACATTCGCTATATTCGCAAACTTTGGGCTAGTATTGAATAAAGAAACGAATACGATGTATAAATGATTAGTTTTCGCATAAGTGATATTTATATTTTTTGCATTAAATAATTAAAGTTATCTCAAAATAAATTCATTTTTTTTAAATGAAATAAAAATAAATTTTTGTTGTATAAAGATGAATTACGCTCTTACATTAACAATAATTTACTATCGTATAAAATAAAATTTTATCAGTATTTTATTATTACAATTGAAGAAATCGATTCGGAATTCGCGAAAGCATCCTTCGATAAAATGTGCAAAATTATTGATATCTTATATAATAGAATATATTATTACGTACTTGGGCGATAGCAGAGAAAGACGAAAGGATTTGGATAAGTGATTCCGTCGGACGCGCAGACCGGATTCCATTCGTATCTCGCTTTCGCGATGCCACAAACCTTTGTACCATAAAGCTGATGAACAAATTCCACGCGACAACCACCGTCGTGAATAATTTGCAATCCTAGAAAAATAAAATAAATTTTAAAGCTGTGTGCTTCATGATTAATCGAACGTGCAATAAATATGATACGCAGGTAATACTTTTCAACAATCCTTTACATGATTTTTATATTTATAATAAATTAATTTTTCGAATCCTGGCTGAGGTAATATTTTTCGCAATAAAAGTTTTTTATTTGAAATAGGGGAGGGATTACATATATATGTATACGCGAATGTTCAGGTCGCGATTATTAGCATCTTAAATTGATTGTGTTTAAATATTCGAATGTTTCGGCGCACAGTCACATCTGAGATAAATTAAATTCATGAACCAAGAATATTATATTATTCGAAACATCTAACTCTCTTTGACCGATTCTTGGCACTCTCTACCATCCCCAGCCGCATACGTTGGTTTTATATACGTTCCTTAAACGTTTGTAGAACATAAGATACGTTTAGGAAACGTATAGAAAACGTGTATGAACCAATAGATGCTACCTGGGATATTTATGTTGTACAGTAACTCGGTCAGATTTTATTATATTTCCAAATTAATTTTTATAGTGAATTTTTGTTACGAAAATATAATTACGAATATTTTATATTAATCTCAATTTAAAATCCGGTTTACGCGATTGTCACTCAGATTTAATTTTTACTTTTTAAAATTTATCTCAGTGTCGTGTTTAGTCGCGAGATAAATTTCTGGTTGCTCTAATTTCTCTATTCTAAGAATTATATCGTATATATAATAAATCTTGGAAATATCTCGCTACGATCGTTCCGTGTATTAATAGAAAATGCAGTCTGAATCTGCAATTGCCGTCCGCGTCAGGCAACTATCTTGATTCGGATGTAAATCGTGATCCATCGCCCGCAGAGGGATAACCGGGTTATGCCGACGAAACATTTAGTTCAAAGTGGGATTCTAAATTAATTCAGCACCAACACGACACAAGACTTAAGAGAGTGCGAAGGTACCGGCGCACGAAGGAGTTATTTCCGACTACTTACTGGCAATTACGCGAGCTATAACTAAATGCTTCCGCATAACTTCCCGTCATAATCCCTTACCGGAATTATATCGTTGCAGGCACTTGAGCTGAGCCGCGTTTTGATAAGTGTGTCCGTTATTAGCGCAGATCGGATTTATACCGTAATGTTCGGTTCCACCTCGGTAACATATATCGTTCTGTGGACAGTCCGTCATCGACACAGCTTTTAAATCTGAAACAGATCACAGGACAAAATTCATGATTGAATGGGCAGTAAAAATTAATTTGCTCATGATTAGTGATTAGCCAAAGTATAATCGAAATATCAATACGCTCGCATTTTGTAAGTCAACATGGAAAACGGTCATCTTCGATTTTGCTGAAGTATCTATCTAAAAATTTATAGCGTTTTTCACTGGGAAAGTTAGTGCAACATTGCACATTGAGTGCAATTGAATGCAAATGAATTTATCAATTTATATATTTTCAGTGTCAATAAATAATTTAAGCCTTTTAATTATATACCTTTTGTTGCCACGATAATCTCATAACGTTAAAAGGATTAAATTATTTATTAACATTGAAATCGATTTACATTCAATTATATTAATATTGAACTAGTTTTCCTAGTAAAAAATGTTATTAGATAGATACAGATCTAAAAATATTTTTGTTGGACCATCAAAACAGTGCAGGACATCCAAACGTGATGATAATGATGACAATGTTTTAAAAAGTTTTAATGTTCTAGCAACTAATTTAAGCGTTTTACTTGAAAAGACTACAATATGATATATATGCAAGTACATATACTCGTATAGTATATATTAGTAATTCAAGATTGAATTATTTAAAAGTAATGAAGATCCAGCTTCGACCGTAATAGGCATTTTAAATTGTTAATATTGATTGTGTTTCTTACATATTTATTTCTAAAATAAAGATTTTTAATATAATTTAAGCGTTTTACTGATTATTTGATGATCCAAACAAAATCGTGTTCTGTATATCTAACTAAATTTTTAAATAGTAAATTCGTTCTTTTCATGTGAAAATTAATTAAATTTATTTATATTAAATTAAAAACTCTAATAAAAATTAAAAATATGTACAAAAATATAAAATTAAAAGAGAGAGCTTCGAGAATAAATCTAATATGGAAAATAAAAAAGATAAGAGCCCAAGCAATTATTAGTCCGCAAGTAAAATATATTAAAAATCTGTAAATTAATTTAATATCTCTGAAATAAAATATATAAATTATCTGTATAGTTAGTAAAAGATGTAACGTATAATAAATAGCGAAAAATATTTCTCTCAATAAATAGAATTTTTTAATAAATTTAATAATTTTTTTATGTAAAAAAGATTCGATGGAGATTAATATTATCGTTATTAAATTTTTGTTTTAATATTTTAAAATTAAATGTATACATCAAATATATGAAAAATGAGATGATATTATTTGCATTTACCTCTAGATTGCTTTTGACGAACGCAAAGTAAAGATTGCATATTAGTATAAATCTTTTGGTCCGAACCGCAAACAGGATCATAATACAGATTGACGCTACAGTATTCCTCGTTTTCCAAGCACGGACCAGAGTGTAAGGTGGCAACTAAAAAGAAAGATGTTAAATCACCGGAAAAAATATTGAATAAAATTTTATAAATGTGTAACCTCTTTTGCAAGATTTATAATACATTTTAATGTATCATTATTATCTCAAAATCTCATTATTATCCCAAAATTTGGCATTATTAATTATTAGTTTTTGTCAATATATGGAAATTAATACATTTTAAGAAATTAGTGACATATTTAAGAAAAAAAACAATAACAAAAAAGAACTATAATAGGCTAATGAGAGTCAGCATCGATAAATGGTGCAATTATTTAGTGAACAATCAATAATCAGAAATTGGACTGATGTCTTCTTTATTTTGATCGTTTCGGACTCTCTTTGGAATCCTCCTCAACAAGAATCATACAAGAATAGTTAGCTCACATATTCATAATGTTTAAGTCACTCGCAAATTAACAAAGATGCAGCGTTGTTAATCTGACATTTAAAAAAAAAAAACAAATTTTATTAGAGTGATATATGCGTAAATTTAATGACTTACCATCACGGAACAATGCACTGAAGCTTTGTTGAACATATTAAAACTTAAGAAGTAGAATTAAAATCAAATATAAAGATCACACATTTTTAGAATACATGTCCGTGTCACACAGGTATGAACTACTCTCGAATAAGAGGTCACACAATAAACATTAAGGCAAATTTGCAATTATAAAGAACATAACACATGTATATTGTTGTTAAGTCAAAACCAATAAGAATCGCAATAAATTATTGTATAAAAATTAAAAACTGTTAACATTATTAAAATAAAGAATTAAATAATTAAAAAAAGAAGAAAAAAAGAAGAAAGAAAAAATTCTATATAAAGATAAATTAATAACTAAAAATCTTAAAAGGTTATGAGTATTTAAATATTTACAATAAGAAACATTTTCCTATTTTAATTAATTTGCCTTTAGAGATACACATAATTTATAAAACTTCTAGTAAAATATTTAGAATAATATAATTTATGAAGCGCGCAACTTATATTAATATTTCATTGTAATTCCAAAATAACGATACATATTTTGTGCATAATTAATTTTTGTTGCTAGTTGAAACAAAAAGATTAACTTACCGGTTTCGCGACTATGGTGATTTTTACAATCTAAATAAAAACTATTAGCATATGTCATGCCGTTATCGCCGCATATTGGACCGCCGTATATATCCGATTTGTCGAAAATCGTACAATTCTGATATAATGCTCCCTTGTCGTCTGAGGTAAGCGCGATACACATCCTGATCACTGCAAGATTTTTAATTTTTTTACAAATAGTTTTCACATTTTCTCAGAAAAAAATCTACATATCCGTGGGTGAAATTAATTAATAAAACTCATATTAAATTCGGCAAGAAATGTATCAACTCAAATTACCGAAAAAAAGAAAATTTGATTGATATAAAACGTAACGTGAAACTGCAAACGACATTATGCTACAAATGCAGTTTTCGTTTGTTGAAGAACTCGTCTCGACTATGTCCAATTGTGCACCTGCGCCGCTTTTTTTCCTCGATTGAATATATCGTTATGCATTCCGTTCGTCGTAATAATCAGGGGAATTCGATATCGAATACGTGTCACTGCCAGGCAACGTCAAGCAAAATCAATCGTAACAATGCGTCATTATTGATCCTTCGTCGCCAATTTATCCTGCCGATTTAAACGTGATCTGTCATGTAAATTAATATTTTGTCGCACACACGTAAAAATATGTCATGAATAAACATGTTTTACGTAATACATTCTCTTATCGGCAAATTAGTCAGCATTAATTAAAAAGGATGACGCGTAATTGCAAAAAATGCGAAGAAAGCAATAAAAAGAGAGAGAGAGAGAGAAAAAGAAAAAAGAAACAAAATAAAACTAATTATTCTTTTAATAATATTAATTATTTATATTAATTATTAAATATTAATATTAAACAGTATGTATATGTAAATATTCTTTCCTTCTTTTTGTACTTTACCTTTTCTTTATTTCTATATACAGGGTAGATCATTTTAATACACTTGAATGCCTCGAAAGGAAGTTTTTTTCAAAAAAATCTTTCAGACAAAAGTTTTATGGTTTTAGGACGGAAAGAAGATGGTGAACTTAATTGATTTTAAGAAAATGTCTTTAAGCTCAGATCAAGGTTGCATGAAGTTTTTTGAATGAAATCCTCCATTTTTTATTGCATACTCTTGTAGCTTATTTCAAGAGCTTTTCAAAACGCTACAATAAAATATTTTTTTGTTAAGTGCATTTCGAGTTACGGGGTTTGAAAGTTACGGTATTGCCGGCATTTGCATTATTTAAGACATCTAAGATCCGATTGACAGTTAAAATCTTTTGAATGTTCCTCATAATCTTGATCATTTGTCAAAGTTAAGGCTATTGAAAGTTATTTCTCTTATTTTCATTTTTGCACTAAAAATTCATTTTTACTTTCCTATCCTTGCTATGAAATGAGCTCCAAAATTAAGCTTCAAGGTGAGAGTACATGAAATGTGTTCTTCACAGTATAATTTCGTTCAAAAAGTTATTCAGAAACGACTTAATCTAGAATTTTTGAAAAAAAAAGAATTTTGCGCAACTTATAAGTGAAATATTCTCGGAGCAATGATATATAAATGAATTTTTAACTGATATTTGAATGTTGCTTTTATATACATATATATACACATTCGTAAGTATTTCGAGATATTGGAACTTGGAATGTCTTTTGGGGATTTTAAGAACCTGTATGAATATTTCAGGAATATTTAGCATTAACTGGGTTATTTTACTGAATTTGTTCCACTTCGTACACGGAAATAAAAAAAAGGAAGAATTAAAAATCAAAATGCAACTAGACGAACATACAATAAAATAAGAACATACAATGAAATTACTTTTATAATTGTTGAAGATTTATTTACTAATTTCTATCTTATAAATATATGCATATAAATGTTGATATAAGAATGAGCTGCATTATCAACAAATAATTATCTTTATTTCCATACAACATTATGTCCAAAATGCAGATATAAGACGTCTTAAAGCAATCTTTAAGACGTTTTCAAGACGTCTTATGCTTGTATTTTGGACATAATGTTGTCTGGGCTCTTTCCAGCCATATGTTCTTGTACATACATACATATATCTGAAAGACATCCAAAAGACACATCTTAAAACAGACGTCTTTAAAACTTTTCTTTAAAGATTTCTTGAAGATTTTTTTTCCAAACGACGTTCTTCAAAAATCTTTCACACTTTTTATATATAAATAAAATTCATAATCGATAATGTAAATTGCTACACATGCTCTAAAACTTGAATAATATTCTGACATTTTTCGAAAATGTTTGAAAGACGTCTTTTGGAAAAGTCTTAAAGACGATTTGAACTGAACGCCTTTAAGGCTTTTCTAAAAGACGTCTTTTAAACGTTTTTCAAACATTTTCGAAAAGTGTCAGAAAATTATTCATGTTTTGGAGCATGTGTAATAATTTACATTTATTGATTACAAATTTTATTTATAAATATATGTATAATAATATTAAATGCATAACATATATGAATCAATTTGAATAAGATATGTAATACGTATTACATATCTGAGGTATAAAAAGATTGAATGTCAATTAATAATAATTGTTAATTGACGTATTACGCTGTATATTAGCAACAATCGGTATCGCAGAGGCGACAGATGATCGGTAAAAACAATATTCTGCATTATCATCTGGCAAAGTAAATTTTACCCATTGTCGATAACAGTATTCATGATACGTGTTTACCATTCTCCGGCTTCTAAAGGTAGCCTACACGGTAAATAATTAGTCGGTAATACAGACAATTTTAGGATTCCCTTAAGGCAGTGCTGCACATCATTTACTTACACATCAGGCCTTTTAGGCCAGTTATTAGAGCCACCGACGAGATACTATTAAAGACCGTCAACCCTGGGCAAATTTTCGGAGATATAAAAAGAGTTCCAAGGGCCCGCAGGTAATTGAAGAATGCTGACATTATCGACAATTGATATAAATTTGTTATTATTAACAAATAAATATTTGGCTCATTATTAAATTCATGATTTTTTATTACATAAACGTTCCATAAATAAATATGCATACTTAAAGCTATAATATCTTATATATCGCAGAAAAATTACAACTTTTTCTCTGCAGTTATCTTCTGTGTTGATAATCGAACTTTGACGATAACAATGAAATTACATTTATAAAGAAAAATCGAGTATTATTGAGTTTTAAATGCATAAATACGTTTATTAAACTAATAAATCATAAAATTAGTACAATATTATCAGTTTTTAACTGTTAAAATTACTTCAATATTCACAAGGACGCGAACTCCTGTAAGGATGTCAGCCTTTAATAGTATCTCGTCGGTGCCAGAGCCAAAAAATCGAACTAAAAAGGAAATAATTGCCAAAAGGCTGTTTATTGTTTTAAATACTTTATTTAGGCGTAAATATTATAGGTTTTGAGCAAATACATGAGGATGAAGCATGTTTAAAGCTACAGTGAGTGTAAAAAGTATTTGTACAAGGAAATTTTTATAAAAAAAAGTCTTATTTATAGAAAATAAACATTAATTAGCAATTTTATACAATGAATACATTCTGTTTTAACATAAACGAACGAGCTTTTTTTTTATTTTAAAAGTCAAATTTCTCAACTGTACGCATCCTTTTTGAACATCCAAACAATACAACTTTTAATTTTGGGTTATTTTTCAGATAATATATTTTCTATAATTAATATACATCTTTTTGGTATATATAATTTTAAGAAACATACAGTCTATTTTATTCTTTATGAATAAATTGTTAATTACCCAGCAAGAAATGATCGTCAATTAAATGTCAAATCGAAGTCAAATTGGATTGAAATCACTGTATCGATATCGATTCGACGACTCTTTTCTCGCTGGATTATATTTATTTTTTAAAAATAAAGTTTTTTTTTAAATATTTTCTCTGTACGAATACTTTTTGCACTCACTATATATATATGTTCTCTTGCAAATACAATGTGATTAACGTTTCGACTTCACAGAGTGAAGTTTTTTTTTCAAAATCTATAGGTATAACATCTAAATCATATATATGATTAATTTAATGCTACACACACACACACACATAGCCAAGATTAATATACTATCATTAAGAGACCAAAACGGAAAAAAAGATCTTCATATTACATCAAGTTTGTGAGGATAGTTTAGTTAAATATCTTCAAAGTCTCGATATTTTTGTCGTCGCGTAATAAAATGGAATTGATTGATGAATGGAGAAGATTTCTCATTGTTCAGTGAATGGCATGTCAAGATGAAGTAGTTATCATGATAAGAGAACTGATACTTTATATGTTCCTCTTTCTATAGAAAGTCTAACCACTGACGCCCAAAGTATAAGTATATACAGTATGGACACAGTATAAGTACATACACTATGGACATTAAGCGTTGGCACCTTTGATGTAGTTGGTCCCAGGTCACACTCGATACATTTAATTACAATTTTCATATATATATTATTTTTTCAATACATAATTATTCAATTACAATTTTCATATAGTATATATTTAATCTATTTATTATTTTTAATTTACTTATTACTGTTTAATATTATTATTATTATTAATGTGAATATTATTTTTATATGAGCCCATTAATATTATATTATTATATAATTCTGATTTAAAAATATACTCCCTTTCTCGTTATAAACAATTTTCATGACACGACCGAATTGTCTTTTTTTTTTTTTAGAAAAATCATTCTGTAGCTTTATAAAACTCAAATTTATAAGCACCTTTCCAACCCACAACATAGCGGCGAACATGTGACCTGGGACCCACTACATCAAAGGTGCCGACGCTTAGTGTCCATACTGTATATATTTATACCGTCTTTACTCTTAATAAATTGCACACACCATGTTATCCCTTCCACCACAGCTGCGAGGCACCTCACAGGACACCGCCAGATACGATCAGATACAACACTGCGCGCGAAGGACCGCGAGTCCGCTAATTGGTCGTAACAACGTGCGATGCGGCTGCGCACCCTTGTGGGGGAGGGCTAACGAATTGATCGGGATCTTGCTCGTCCTTTTCCATTGCTAACCGTCTATGAGGCAAGATATTCGTGATCCGACATTCGACCCGCGTGATGGCGGCAACTTATCGCTTTCCGATTAAGTGAAAGATCCCGGACGACACGCTTTCGAGAGATTGACCAGACGTACGAATATTGCATTATCCGGACGACGCAGAGACTATCCGAGGTGAGATTTTGCGAATTTCACGAAGTCGCAACGTGGAATAGGATCACGCTCGCGTTCCGTCGTCGACACGCTATGCGCTAGTGATGGGTACATTACGTTTCACGCATGATGCGCATGATGCATCATTTATCCTTGTTTAACATTCGGTGAACAAGGATCATATGTGAAACGGAATGTACCCGATGTTAGTATGAAGTCCGCCATAAACGGCATATTTTCATGTAGTGAATATGGCGTAGCCGGTTCCAAGTGTGAGAGGCTCCCGATTGGATTGCAAGGGACTATCGGAAGGGATAAATTCGAGTTCTAAGGACGAGTCTCCTGGGGATCGCGATGAGCAGTTGTAGGACGCGTTCCACACTCGCGAGAGTTGCGAATGTTAAGTGGAACGCATCCTCGGATCTTCGCGACTTTGCGTAAGTTCGGTGAGTCTACCGACGTGATCGGACGTGTTATTGCGTCATTATTTTTGGAAAGTGTGACTGGCTTCAAACGCGCAATTGAGTTTATGTTACTCTTTTAGACTTTTGCACTGTTTTTTGTTACTCACCGCATAAGTGGCATTTTCGATTCTGGCCGTACCGACTCTGCGTTAGAGTCGGGGCCATTTTCACGCAAAGCGTGTCAATTCCTGCGACTTTGTGTAAAGTTTCGCGTGTGTACGGGGCGGCTGCCATCGCGAGGAAAACTATTGCGCCGAATGTTTTCTTATCATATAAAACCTATTCTAACAATGTGCTTTTTGTTTTCTGCTTTTTACTATTTTTTACATCTTGTCTTTTTGCTTCTTATCCGATTTTTTGTTTTATGTCGCCCGAGATAGAAGTTAACGAACTTCGGAAGAACAAGAAATACCTCGCAAGAAATACAATTGTCGATAAAACGGTTGTAAAAGGGAAAAAGTAAGAGATAAAAAGCATAAAACAAAGAACATTATGGAATAGGCTTAAAATATCTGACGACACCATAACGATATCGACACTGTCGTTAAAAAGTTACAAAATGGGCATATACTGGGCAGTAATGCACTGTGGCGAAACGGTTTCGATCGTTTTCCTCATGCAATTAATTTCACTCGCAACACGGCGCATCACTTTTGATTTTCAGCCAAACAAGTATTGCGAATTATAGCATTGAAATATACAGAATATAAATATACAACATGGAAAATTTTTATATAATATAATACGGCATATAAATATATTTTAAAATCGTTTGAGAATTTCGAGAGTTTTTAAAGCGACCTGTTTTTAGGGTGTAGACACAATAGAAAGAATAAGGAATTAGAAATAAGGAATAAAAAATTTCAACCTGTCAGAAATCATTTACATCGAATTCCACAGTTTCTGATAGTTGAAAAGATATTTTTCTCGTCTATGTAGCGTTAATCACGTTATTCGATTACGTTCGTCATCGATGGAATATCTCGAGAAATTAAAATATTTTAATCCTTCGACTTCTATTTTTTATGCGTAATTTTTTTTATTTTATTCATTATGAATTATATAATAATCTGAGTAAAACTGTGAGGTGCAAAATAGAGAAAAAGTAAAGATTAAATGTTACGAACTATACTTAACAAGCCTGAAAGAGGGAAAAATTACTGAAAATTTTTATTAATTTTTATTAATTTTAACAGAATTTGTAAAGGATGCCTCGTTTTACTTCGTAATTATATATTCTTTTCATAAATATCCTAATATTATGGTTAATATGAGAGATTCGTTGCATAATCTTTCTTAGTTTTAAGGTTATTTTTTGCGGAAATTTATTCAATTAGTAACAAAAAATATTTTGGTTAATTTATCTTGTGTCATTAGTTTATTACGTTACACTTTGATTTTTCTTTTTTCTATACACCTTAATGAAGATATCTATATCTCTTTCTTCTTTTTCATTTCAAGAAAGACAATGGATATCGTACTGTGTACCTATTAGCGGCTGACGTGATAGCACCATCATCTCAACAAATCACAATGTTGCCCTTCTCATGTGATGAAGTAGAAGCAGATGGAACAATCACTCCCATGCCCAAATCGGATCAGTTTAACACCATAAACTGCACTAATGAATGCCCAATAGATAAAATGGACGAAAGTAAAATAAATCCATAAAATATGGTAAATATGAACTATGCAAGATTTTTTAGCACTTAATAAATATGTTGTCTAATCACATAGGATTAGTCAGTCTCTTTTGATGAGTTGTGAGCCACTTGCTATATTATTGATTATGAGTACATATTAAAAGCTGCTTTATTAAAGTATATAATATACCATCTGATAGTAACATAATATAACAACTGAAATAACTAAATAATATATATAGAGTGAGTCATTTTAAGTGATACACTAAAATATCTCAAAAAATGTAATAGATATGGAAAAATATTTGCTCAATTGCAAAGAAGAAGATAATGAAACTTGGTTAAACTTGATGAAAGGTCAGGTCAAGATTATCTAAAATTTTTTAAATGGAAACACCAATTTCTTATTTCAAGTTTATATAGCTGACGTTAAGACCTTTTCAAAACACTAAAATAAAATATTATTTTATTGAGTACTTTACATGTTATGAAGCTTGACAGTTAATAGGTCAACGCTGGACACGCTCCGTTGTTTGACTCGATGAAAAAATATTTTATTATGGTGATATATTATAGGACTATGTATATGTATATGATAACACAAACTATAGAAATCAATGCTTTAAACGCTGGATCTTAAATACTTGTATAATTCTGTGTGAACTTATACTATGTATGTAGTCCTTTGAGACGCCGAAATGATTTTTTTTGTTTTGAAACACTAACTCTATTAAATTACCGTAAGTATTATCACAGTAATATCGAGTTAAACTGACTAGCAATTTAACAATTTGATGTTTCTTCTTGATCCTCGAACGACCTTAATAATGCTGAGTGACATATTAAAATCTGTAAATAAATAATTCTTATTGCGAAAAATATTACCTTGGCCAGGAATCGAACCTGGATCTCTTGCTTTCCGGGCGAGTATTCGAAATCTTTAGATCATCGAGGTCTTAGTAATATTCTTAGCGATAATTGGTATATGAAGGAACAACGTATATTTAGGTAAATAATATATATGGTCCTATAATATTGTATATAGTTTGAATGTTGTTCTCAGAATTACGAACTAGATAACATTTAGATCAAGGTCATTGGAGGTTGTATTTCTTATTTTTATTTTTACGTAGAAATGAATTTTTAGTTCAAAAATGAAAATAAAAGGAACAATCTTCAATGACCTTGATTTTGGTAAATATTACTCAGATCATAATCCTGAACAACATTAATCCGCTGTGAGATCGGGTATGTCATACCCGACCGATTTTATTTACTTCATGTCGTTTGCGTTGATTTATACGTCGAGTAGCTGAGGATAAGAATGCGGGGAGAGGTAAGAAGAAGACAGAAAAACTAAATATTTCTGTACCATTTGCTACAAACCATTGTGCATGGAACATATATTTCAGTGCAAAGACCACATTACAAACGCAGAGCTTTGTGAAGATTAGTTGCTAAGATTATATTATCTGTTTTTTTTTTTTTAGTTTATTTGTTAAAAAAAAGGAAGACTTCATTTTTTTATTTCTTACTTTAATTTTAAGTTTGTACAGATGCTCCTGAATACATTGATCTCTTTAAAATTGTTACTAACTTGATCAAAATTTTAATAAATATAATTTTCTTATGATTCTGAATATTTTATTTGTAGTTTTTCTTTAGTGAGAAATTCGTTGTGTCTTATAAAGTACTGTTAGTATAACTAGTTATAATATTACTTAAAATTAGGTCAGAAAAATCTGTCAAACAAGTTCGAGTATGTCATGCCCTACCTAGCAGTCGAAGTAACAATTTACCCTCCCTTCGGGTTAAAGAGGTTTTAACTATCGTTGAGATACCTTAGATAACGCTAATGCCGGCGATGCTGTAATTTGCAAGCCTTATAGTTCGAAAAGTACTTCAAGTGTGAAAATGAACTTCTAGTGTTTTGGAAAACTCTTGAGGTTAAGTTACAAGAATATGAAATAAAAAATGGGAGTTCTATTTAAAAAATTCAAACTGCCCCCCCCCCCCCCCCCCCCTCAACACCCCACCCACCACCA
>NW_017305485.1:561066-567024 GCF_001594115.1 Trachymyrmex septentrionalis
AAGTCCCAAAACTTTTGTTTGAAACATTGTTCCCTAAAATGCACTTCAAGAGATATTTGAGATGATTGATTAAAATGGGACATGTATTTATATATATTTAGATTAATTATACGTGGCAATATTATTATTGAGTATTTAATTATTTATATGCTTTTATATTTAACTTTACTGATTTTATATCCCTATAGGCGCAAAATATTCTCAGTATGTCATATAAATCACTTAAAAAATTAAAATAAGTTATAATATTTTAAGAATATTGTATAATATGTTTTATGAGAGTATTCTATGGATGTTATATATTCACTTGTATATAAATATTCTTGGTATTTCCTTTAACATCCTTGAAATATTATTGAAATATTTATTAATATTAATTATTTTTATACTAATGCAGTTTAAATTCACAATCCAGTAACAAAAATATTTTATCAGTATATGCTGCATTTTGTACTTAAATAACGTTTCGACGTGATTGTACATATCCAGTCTTACAACTGCACGTCAAATTATTTTTAGTCTTTAAACATATATTTAAACTGAATGACAATCATGGTTAATACTCTTATCGTAACGTCCACAGCGGCTGACGTGACAGCACCATTATCTCAATAAATCACGAAGCCAGATTCTCAGGGACGAAGAAGAAACAGATGATACTATCGCTAGAATGTTCCATTCACAAATCGAGTCAATTTATCACTATAAACTACACTAGTTGAATGCCTTTCCCCCATCTCAATAGATAAAATGGATAAAAATGAAATAAATCCATAAAATATGGTATGTACTATGCAAGGTTTCTTTTAGCAATCAATGAATACATTGTCTAACTCATCACATAGGATTGGTTGATATTTTTTAATGAATTTAGTCATTTGCCATATTATGGATTATTAATTTGCTTACATTATGGATTATTAAATATTAAAAACTGCTTTATATAAAGTATCTAACACAGATGTCTGTAAAGTTAGCATCCCAACATTAAAATTCCATAGTTCTTATTAGAGTTTCTGTTTCCTTTTGACGAGACGAAGAGTTTTTTATAGTTTATAACAAGAGTTCCGTTCAATAACTTAGAGATGCGGCGTGTACTTACTCGTTTTTTATCAGAAAAAATATTTCCGTTAGTGTAAGACATAATTATTTATTATTTACCAATAACATTGAAAGTGACCTAATGGAGGGTCGAAAACGTTTGTAATGTATATTGTAATAACGATTAAATAGTAGCAATTAATATCTTGCTGTGAGCATTATTCAATATGCAAAAGCGAATAATGCTCACAACCATCCATAACGAGTAGTATATATATGATGGTTTTTATATATTATTACAAATACTGTGTTAATCATATTATATATTTCGTTAAGTTATTGTCTTTCAAATGAATAGTTGATCTTTAATTTGTATCAAGTAACATTAAGAATTTAACATTGAGAATGACCTAATTGGGGTCAAAACGTTTGTTAGAATAAACTTGTTTTTTAATAATACAGTATTAAGACCTGGCTTAGTCCGTAGCTCTATATCTATTATTAATTTTATAAATTATTTTTATATTTTTATTTTATTCATATATAATATATATAAATGAATGTATATTTACAGATACCACCAGCGAATCAGCAATCTGCTCTAGATCAACCATTTTCTTTGCTAGCCAATATGCAGGTTTTCATCGATATCTAAAATAACTGAGGGAGATGAATTTTGATATGTTCCTCTCAACAAAATGTTATGTTGCGGAAAAGATGGCGATGAAAAAACGATATCGTCTCCCCCAGAATGATATGAACGATAATAAAAATTCACAATAACGAACATGTATGGCAGAGGTTTTTAAATGGGAAGCTCTTTAGCGCGAGAATGTAGCAATCTCAAGCTGCGTAATTTTCAAGAGAAAGCATCCAAATATTCTCATGCGCGTGTTTGCTATTGGATGGGGTACGTTGATTCTTTATAATTCCGATTCTAGAAATTTTAACCCTGTTGAATTTATTCATGTGTGCGTGCGTGCGTGCGTGCGTGCGTGCCATTTAATCGACTCAACCAATCATAGATCTGTGGAAAAAACATAAGATTTATTGACTACGAGTATGTCGACTGATGGTGGGAAAACTAATGAGAAGTAAACGTTACTCGATATGAGACCTGCGATGGATACCTGCGATATTAAAGGTCGGAATTTTTTTTTATATATTACGGTGCACTTTTTTTACTTGATAAATTTTTTTTAGTATTAATGTTTTAAACAACTTAGCTGGGTCTTAAGTGCTTGTATAATTCTGTGTAAATTTATATATTTTTCAGTTTTGAAAACAAATCTATTAAAATACCGAGTTAATATTTTTCGCAATAAAAATTATTTATAGATTTTTAATATATCGCTCAACATTAAGATCATTTTAAGATGCGGAAAAGCATCAAATTGTTAAATTGCTAGTCAATTTAACTCGTAATATTACTGCGGTAGTTTAGTAGAGTTTGCGTTTTTAAGAACGAAAAATCATTTCGGTGCGCGTTTTAACGAACTACATACATAATATATTATCACACAGAATTATACAACTTAAGATCCAGTTGAATCGTTTAAGGCATTGATTTCTGTAGGTTGCGTTTCTCGCAGATATAGTTCCATTTTACGTCGTCTAAATAGATGTTGTTTATACATATGCGAATTATTGTGAAAAATATTATTAAGGCCTCAGTAGCCTAAAGGACACTCGCATGGAATGCAAGAGATCCGGATTCGACTCCTGGCCGAGGTAATATTTTTTGCAATAAGAATTATTTATGGATTTTTTAATATGTCATTTGACATTATTAAGATTATTTTAAGATACAGGAAAGCATCAAATTGTTAAATTGCTAATCAATTTAACTTGTGATATTACTACGGTAATTTACAATTAATAGAATTTGTTTTTTCAAGACTGAAAAATCATTTCAGCGCGCATTTTAATAAACTACACACGTAGTATATAATTACACAGAATTACACAAGCACATAAGATCCAGTTAAATCATTTAAGACATTGATTTCTGTAGATTATGTTTTTTGCAGATACGGTTCCATCAGATAATTTAATATTGTTTATTTAAAATTTTTTTTTCGGAGTCTGGATAGGTTTCAATTGGATTTAGAAATTAAGTTCTTGATGAAGTGGAATAAGGTTTATCTTAAAAATAAATTTTGTTTAATTAGAAATTTAATCGATAAATATATACATTCGGAGAATCTCCCCTAATGATCTTGACATATGTTGACTCTGAGTTAACATATTGACCTTGAAAAGATTTTAGCCGGTTATCGTTCTTTAAATAGTTATTAACTACAGTCAAAGTTAGTAATTATTTTCTTATTTTCCACGACTTTTCACGCGAAGGGGTTTTTATTTCACCTTTTCCCTGCCAAGGAGATGCGCGACTTTCCAGGAGAAACGACTTTCATCTTACCTTTATTTCTTCATATTAAAGCAGGAAATTTATTTTAAAACAGAATTTTTGTGTTTTATAGTAGAATTTTTTGTTAATAACTTTAATGAAGGATGAGAGAGAGAGAGCGCCAGCTAAATCTTTTCAAGGTCACTCAGGATCATGTCCTTGACAATATATGTCAAGGTCAAAGTCATTAGAGAAGACTTCTCGAATGTATATATTTAGCACTAATACTTATCAGTCAAAAGGATTTCTAATTTTCTAAATTTTCGCTGCACTCTTCATTAGCTGTAGATTTTCAAATTTACAAGTTCAGCTTGTAATCAAAATATAAATTGATTTTAATTTTGATAAGAATAAAAAATCACTCAATCAACCAATCAATTGTAATTAAAAAATAAATTGACCTTTAATGATTTTTAAAAAACTACTTTACTACAAGTTCTTCTAGTTGCATTATTTCCATGTCAGATGAGATTCGGTTTAGTCAAGAGAGC
Organism: Trachymyrmex septentrionalis; assembly: GCF_001594115.1. NCBI lineage: Eukaryota > Metazoa > Arthropoda > Insecta > Hymenoptera > Formicidae > Trachymyrmex > Trachymyrmex septentrionalis. Next base: position 565,009 of record NW_017305485.1, read on the forward strand.
TATACAGTTTGATCCTAAATTTGTTAATCGCCACTAGTGCTCGGAAATATCAGACGTTTTGACAGTTCGGACAGTGAATCTCAAGTTCGAACATTAAATAGTTCGGACTGAATGTATGTTCGAATTACGAATGTATGTTTTGAATCCACTTCAGAGCTGAAAGTTCAAAATTATTATGTTTCGAACTCAGATATCACAAGTCGTCCTCAGGATCATCCTGAATATCCAAAATGGCTATGTAGGACGATATCAATAAAATAAATAATAACAAATGAAGGGCGAAGTAAGAGTCAGCGCATTCCTTAAAGAGACATGTAATTAAAGACATAAATTGAAAATACAAAAAGGTAAAAAATGAAGAAAAGACATATACTAAGAAATAATAACGGTGAAAGGTAAACATTACTAGTTTCGGCTAAAGTATTGCCCGATGTTGAACTAACCGGATTAAAACCAGAGTCAAAACTATATTGTATAGGCGCGATCCCAACGATGGATTGTTTCACCTTTTTGTTAACCAACCAACGGAGTTTAGAATCAAGTCTCTCCCTTTCTTTGATAAAATAAAGATGACACGATTTCTCTTGAGTACGAAGGAACTCATCACAGATATGAGTCGGCAGACAGACAGAAAGGCAACTCACCATATGGAAAAACAAAACCCTATATCGGTCAATCACTCTGTACGAATCGCTCAACTCGACACGCAAAATCCTCTTTAACATAGATGATTTAAGATTTAAGAATTTTTTGCTTGAGCTCGAGTTGCGGAAATTGATATTACAATTGTCAATACCATTCAGATGTCTCGGAGTGACATTGTTAAGTATGCACTGTTTAATCAAAAGCGTGTGTACATAATTTTTTATGATCAGACGGCGACATTTTATCCATGACTTGAGACAATTGACCGCATAGAAACCGAAGTGAAAGCGTATAAATTTGAAATAAGACTTTGTCGTGTCTGGAGTAGTAGTGGGCGCGTTTTTCCTTGAGTGCTCGGCTCAATCTCATCAATTGTGTTCGGTAGAGAGTAATGGTTTTGTTCGGTTTGAGCAACTCATAATAAACGACACCTAGCTGATCCCACCAAATACACAACATGAGCTTTTTCCCATGAATGTTCGGCTTGGCTGTCGATGTTGAAGCATGGCCAGGTGGTCCCCATGATTTCTTCTTTGGGTTATCGTAGTGGATCCATTTTTCATCATCAGTGACTACACGCTGCAAAAAACCCTTTCGTTTATGCCTGGCAAGCAGCATTTCACATGTGAAAAATCGGCGTTCAACGTTTCTCGGCTTCAGTTCATATGGAACCCAATTTCCTTGCTTTTGAATCATTCCCAACGATTTTAAGCGATGTGAAATTGCTGGTTGAGTCACTCCTAATATAAGTGCAAGTGCTTCTTGCGTTTGGCATGAATCTTCATCCAATAATGCTGTCAATTCCGGGTCTTCGTACACTTTCGGCCTTCCGCTACGTTCTTTGTCGTTGATGTCAAATTCACCGTTCTTAAACTTTTGAAACCATTCACGGCAATTTCTCTCACTTAAGGCAGTCTCACCATATGCTTCTACAAGCAATCGATGCGCCTCAGCTGCAGATTTCTTCAAATTTATTTATTTATTATTATTAGGCGTTAGGAACTCGAAAGCTCATTGCCGCAAATACCAAATCCCGCCACTGTTCCCGTCCCTGAGCCAGATCCCTCCATTTGTGACCCTCGTACCCCATTTCGTTAAGGTCCATTCTAATATTATCTTCCCATCTACGTCTTGGTCTACCCAATGGTCTTTTCCCATCCGGTTTACCAATTAGTACTTTATATGCAATTCGATTCTCATCCATACGCGCCGCGTGACCTGCCCATCTTAATCGACGCGATTTTATGACATTAATAATATCCGGACTATTATATAATTGATGTAATTCTGCGTTGTGTAATTTTCTCCATTCGCCCGTTTCCTCATCGCGTTTTGCCCCGATGATTTTTCGAAGTACTTTATTTTCGAAAG
>NW_017305485.1:574025-578426 GCF_001594115.1 Trachymyrmex septentrionalis
TTTTTTTTCGGTCTTGCCTAGCGATCTGTGCTTGGACAATGGACACCTTGATTACTCAATCGTACTTTTGAGATCCATCTGAATTTTATTTCTTTACGTCTAATGTTAATTGCGACATGATTTGTTTTTTACTTAATTTTCACTTATCGTCTATTTCTCTTTTGCGTTTTATATCTGAAGAGGGCTCAATCTTGTAGCCGAAACTTGTTATATTTTTACACATGTTTATACATTTACACATTTATATATGCCGTTCCGTGCTCATATATCGTCGCATAATAATTTAATTAATTAAATGTTTTGTTTTTCTCTTTGTAATCTACTGACTCTTCTTTCGCCGTGTATTTGTTTGATTATTTACGTTTAGATAAATTTATTGAAGCAATTCATAAAGGGGCAACGATCCATGGTATTGATATTATACGATGGGCTTTGCAAGCGCAACAACAAGAAAACTTATTAGGTTTTAAAGCATCACACGAATGGGTTAGAAGATTTAAGTTCATCGATCAAATTGTATCTAGAAAAGTTATTTTAGCTTTACAAGCAGACAGTAATAGGTTTATTAAAAATGTCAAATATTATTTTAGTGTCCGTTGCGCATGTAAAAAAGTTCGAGATTTTAGGCGAGGATTCGAATTATAATAGTAGCGGTGATATGTATTAGGTGTTGGAATTAATTCGTAGCGTTTTTTAAATGAAAGAACGTTATTTATTTCACATGAACATTAAAAAATACATTAATTAAAGTACTTCCATCACTTTCTACTACTTTTGACCATCTTTCGGGCAGTGAATGAATACCGCGTCGGAAGAACTGTTCGTCTTTAGATGAAATCCACGAATCGAACCATTTTTTACAATCTTCGTAAGATGTGAACTTCTGCTCGCACAAGCTATGAGCTAATGATCGAAACAAGTGGTAGTCGCTAGGTGCAATATCAGGAGAATACGGCGGGTGCGGTAGCACTTCCCATTTAAGTGTTTCCAGGTATGTTTTTACCTGTTTTGCAACGTGTGGGCGAGCATTGTCGTGGAGCAAGATGACTTTATCGTGTCTTTCGAAGTATTCCGACCGTTTTTGCTTCAATGCACGGCTCAAGCGCATCAGTTGCCGTCGGTAGAGATCTCCAGTAACGGTTTCATGCGGTTTTAGCAGTTCGTAGTATATGACACCCTTCTGATCCCACCAAATACAGAGCAGGAGCTTTGAGCCATGGATATTGGGCTTTGCCACTGATGTTGATGGTTCGCCGGGCTTAACCCATGACTTTCTGCGCTTTGGATTGTCATAATGGATCCACTTTTCGTCACCGGTAACAATCCGATGCAAAAAACCTTTTCTTTTCTGCCGTTGAAGCAGCAGTTCGCACGTGAGAAAACGTCTCTCAATATACGTCTCTCAAATATGAAATTAATAATAAGTTTAACAATAAGTTTAAAATTACTGTTTCATTAGATTGCAAATAATAAAATTATTCGAAAAAATTTTATGTTATTAAACATGTATATTCTGTTGTACAATATTAGGTGTACAGCTTTGCTTCCGCCGTTTTTTTTCCGAAATTCGAGGCTTTATTGTAAAAAACTGGTTATACTTTAGTCCTACCCTGTCTGTAATAGGACTAGGGATGGTTATGTCTCCTACAATCCACGAGCTGTAGACCCTGCGACTCATCCTATCTTTCCAATCTTCTAGGATTGGCCACCAATGTTTCTTGATATGCCTGGCTTCCTCACCCCTATCTGTGACTTGCCGCTGATAGATACCTTTTACTACCTTTGGTATTGTGTCCATATCCCATATGTTGTACAGTTCGGGCACTGAATAAGGACTCGATGGCATAACACTTGTTTAAATGAATTTTACGTCGTGAGATTCTAAAACTAAAAACTAAAGGAACAATTGAGGATGAGTGAGGACTGGGTCAACAAGAAACAAGACACCCCGATTCGCGGCTATAACACGTACTTGCCTAGGCATAAAAACTCCCGCGGAATGGGAGAAAAGCCGGGGCAAGCGGATCTTTATTGATTAACTGGCTGAGGGGTACAAATAAACGCTCCCGTGAGCAAGGCTGAAGAGATTGTCAAGGTGAGATTGCATGATTAGTCTCTTATTCTCATACCTTGAGGTGAGCAGATCCCATGATGGTTGGAGAGAGTCTCTGGTGAGAGGCAGGATGAGTTGCTCGGCTGGACCCTGAACACAACCTCTGAGCTTCTCCACATCATTGAGCTTCGCATGTTGTAGAATTACCGCAGAAAACAGCTCACGGAAGGAAGGCCAGTTTCAGAGAAATTATGTTCTCCAGCAACTTCAATACCTACATTCCTTGCAGCCTTTAAGGCAGCTTCTTTTATCTCTACTTGAGACATGTTGCCTTAAGATGTTTCTAGCAATATCAGTACTTGCAGACCAGGGTTGAACTATTTCCTTATGATCACAATTATCAGAAGATAAACAATCACAATGAACTTCAGGTGAATCAATAATTGGAACTTGAGTTCCTATTTCTCTACAACTACTGATTTTCTTCTCTATTCTTTCAACTACCTCCAATATCTTTTTAGATGTTTTGTATGTCTTAAAAAGACACCAAGCTATAACAGTTAAAGGTGTTAAAACTAAAATAGTCCTCACAACCTTAGAGCTGTTACCAAATTCTGCGTAGCACATGAACAATTTCTACTAATTAAAGTGTGTCTGTCAATGTGTTACCGTTGAATTTTGGCAATTTAATATCCGGAAGCCGTGAGTGTGCTTGTGGTTCCGAATCACGTGAGACTGTGTGAGATGAGGATGCTCCACAGAGATTGCGCCTGAAACGACTGAGCATTGCTTGGCTTGGCTGAGAGCACGTGGTGAGCTTCCTTTTCGTGGATGTTTGTAAAATAATGGTGATCCAAATGAGCCTCTGGCCACGTTACCTCGAAGTAGGCATGTTCCCTAGTGAATGCCTTGTAAACCTTGTCTAATTGAGCTGTCAAGGTATTGATCTCATCTATGAGGCGTCAGTAAGACTGATGAGCTGTGTCTCTGCAATGTTCTGAATTGTATTAAAACGGCTCATTTGAGTTTTCACTTTGATCGAGAGCTCCGTTGGCAGGCGAGCTGGTGAGGTTTGGCGTGAGCTTCTTTCTTGAGTTGAGCCAGAGGCCATTCCCTTGGAAGCGGATTGTTGAGAAGGCACTGTGAGCGTCGCAGGAGATTGACGGCCTGATGACTGCTTCTCCTCCGCCTCTGACTTGGAGGTTTTTTCCTTGTCAGCCATGATGAGCGGGGCACGGAGAGAGCCACAAGTGAAAGTGAGAAAAACTTTGTTGATTTGCCTGTGAGAATGTCACTCCGGTGACGCGTGATCACTCCGTGGCAACACTGGCGACGGATGAACTGCGCTGGGCGGCGAGTGTCCTTGCGCCACGATTACGATGCGTGATCACTATGTACGCACTAAATTCCGCTGCACACCGTGAGAGCTAAATGTTTTGCAAAACGAATACCACACTTCACTTCACCACGCTGCGTCCGGCTCGAAGGATCAAATGTTCGGGAAACTCTCTTATGCCCGACTCCGCACTGGGGACAGAGCGTACGAGAAATTCCATCTGAGCGCAGCGTGAACAATGAGAAAGTCATGCAGCGCGGATGAAGGAGTATGGTTGAGCACTTTTACAAAGCTGGAGGTTTCACTTAATAATCAGAGCTGCCTACAGTATTTGCACAGTATCATGAGCAATCCTCCCAATTAGTTCCTTTCACAGAGAGCGCTGACGATCGACTCCAGAGAGCGCGTGCGTGCCGGCGACACGACCCCGACCGCCGACGCCCCCGACTTGCCCCATCCAGCGACACGTGAACGCCGGCCCGGTGGTCCCCCTGCCCCCGGCCCGCCCCTCGCACCCCATCGCACGGTCGCTCGAGCTGCTCCCCTGGGCCTCACGGGCGACCGTGAGATGGCGCCAACGCTATCGATTGGGCGTGCCGACGGAATCTCAAACAATAAGAAATAATAAAGGTGAAAATAAATTACAACATTACAAGTTTTGACTACCGGATTAAGCCCTCTTCAGACGTTAAAAACATAATGGAATTAACAGTATTACAAAATAATAATCGCAAATGTTCGCAAATTAAAGATATACGCAGTTCAGTTGAGTCTCGATGTAGAACTCGACATTATTCACATACGATTGAACAGTCAAAAATGTGTCATATCTTTTAGAAAAGTTCTAGTAGATAAAAAAGAAAAAACTTCTTATGAAAAAAGTAAACTTGAATAAATTAACAATCGAAATTATGATAAGAAGTAAACATTTACCAACAAACATGTTATTATTATTAGGCGTTAGGAACTCGAAAGCTCATTGCCGCAAACACCAAATCCCGCCACTGTTCCC
>NW_017305485.1:581334-582102 GCF_001594115.1 Trachymyrmex septentrionalis
GTCTCAGAGCGAAGATGTACGCTGTGAGGGTGGACGGCAAGAAGGACACTAAAAAGGTGAAAGGCGTAAAGAGTAACGTCGTAGCGCAAACGATAACGTTCGACGATTACACTCGATGTTTGAACGAAGAGATCGAAATGACTCGTCGTCAATCGTGTATACGATCTAAACTGCACGAGGTATACACGATATCCGAATCGAAAATCGCTCTGAGTCCATACCATGACAAACGATACGTCGTACCGAATTCGACGGAGACGTTACCGTGGGGACATTGGCGGATACCTTCGTAATATATGTACATATCAACATTTATAAATATTACTATTATTAAACTTTATGTATTATCTTAATTTGTACTTCGTATATGTTTTTTACATTTTTTTAAATATTCTCGTACAATCTATAATACATACCTGTTACTATTTATTTTGTACTATTATCATTATAATTTACGCATTATGTTTTTACATTTTATATAAGTATTACTATTATGTTTTATGTAGTATCATTTATTATGTATTACTGTTTTATCTATTATTATTTTTCATTTCATATATCGTACATTTATATACGTATTTTATATCTGTATACTCTAAAATGGAATAGATAATAAAAAAATTTTACACGTTTATATTCTTATATTGTTATATGTATACAAAAATATATCAATTAAAAATTTATCAAATAACATTGGTTTTGTGTATCCATGAATTGTGCGATCCATCGAATCCCAGCCACTTGACGTACACTTTGTCGCCCTTCCTG
>NW_017305485.1:582694-583660 GCF_001594115.1 Trachymyrmex septentrionalis
TTCCTATGGGGTTATTTGAAGTCTATTGTTTACAACGATCGACCAGAGACCCTAGCTCACCTGAAGACAAACATTCGGAACGCCATCGCCGAAATACCGGTGGACATGCTTCAGAGAGTGACGCAAAACTTCAGAAATCGACTCAATCAGTGCATAGACAACGGCGGCCGTCATTTGATAGATGTAATTTTCAAAAGTGCATGAAAAAAAATTTGATGAGGTGATCTGTACGAGGAAAAAAGAATTATACCGATATCTGCAATAGTTTTTTATTAACCTTTAAAAAAAGTAAGTTTCTCTGCCGCACCCTGTATATATGTGTACGTACGTTTATATGTACGTTTATACACACGTACACTATTTGGCAACGTCGCATTTATCAAATCGCATCGATGACGTCACCGCGAAACATGTTGTGACATGTTGTGACTTGTCGCGGCATGTCCTTGAAAAAATCTTTGATTACGATAAATCTAATAAAGCCGTTGATGCATGCAAAATTGCGAACGTCGCATTTTTGTTGTATTAAATTAAATTGATACCATCGCGAGACGCGTCAAATACGATGTGCCAAACATCTAGCGTAAGATTTATGATAAAAATTCAAATATTGAATGTGAATTATTAGTTACACTATGGATAATTATATATATATATATATATATATATATATATATATGAAAAATAAATGAATATTTAAACGTATGTGGCTCAGTGTTTGAAATTATTTGTTCCTTCCGTCTTCGTGATATCTATTCGTTCTTCTCCTTCCTACATTCTTCATATTACATGTACTGGCAGCATCATCGCGTTTGATAATATCGCTACGCTCGCTTTAAAAGCATTATTGGAATATATTCAAATAAATATAATAGAAATAAAAAAATATATATATATGTACGAGTATATATGTATATGTTTATATTTTGCGTATGAGAATAAGTAAAAGGAGTTACATAGGAAGCT
>NW_017305485.1:584299-587737 GCF_001594115.1 Trachymyrmex septentrionalis
AATAGATCATAGACGTCATACAATAAACTTTGGCATCTGTCAACATAACCCCATAGAAACATTAGTCGATTTGTGTCTGCATCATAAAGTTATTCTCGATTGAAAATGTCAGTTTACGAGCCAAATTCTCGTCATTTGCGGGAGGTTTTAATTTTCTGCTTCAATATGAAGAAATCTAAGGCTCATCGAATGCTCTCAAATACTTATGGTGAGGCCGCTATTAGTGAAAGAACGTGTCATGAGTGGTTTTAACGCTTCAAGAACGGTGATTTTGACGTCGAAGACCGGCATAGCGGTATTTGGTGGGACCAGCTCGGCGTAGTGTATTATGAATTGTTAAAACCGACTGAAACAATCACAGGCGATCGGTATCGAACGCAATTGATGCGTTTGAGCCGAACATTGAAAGACAAACGGCCGCAATACAACGAGAGACACGATAAAGTGATTTTGCAGCATGACAATGCTCGACCCCATGTTGCGAAAGTGGTCAAGACATACTTGGAAACATTGAAATAGGAAGTCCTACCCCACCCGCCGTATTCTCCAGATGTTGCTCCCTCTGACTATCACTTGTTTCGATTAATGGCACACGGCCTGGCTGACCAGCACTTCCGGTCTTATGAAGAAGTAAAAAATTGGATCGATTCGTGGATAGCCTCGAAAGATGACCAGTTTTTTCGACGCGGGATTCGTACGCTACCCGAAAGATGGGAGAAAGTAGTGGCCAGCGATGGACAATACTTTGAATCATAAATGTATAACCAGTTTTTTACAATAAAGCCTCGAATTTCGGAAAAAAAACGGCGGAAGCAAAGTTGTACACCTAATACGTACTGAAAGAGGAGACGGGCCGTCAGTATCGAAAAGTCAAATAATAGGCAAATATGCCTTATGAAGACCTTCAGTGTCCGTTTGTAGATTGAGACTGTTTTTCTGTTTCTTAATGTGAAGCATTTCTGAGATCAAACGTTTTCTATAAGAAGGTTCTTCATCTAAGATTTGAACATTGTCCCATTGGAAATCGTGATTATAAAGTAGCCTATGTTCGGTGATGACAGAGCGGGAAGAAGCTTTATGCCCGGTATGGTTGCGATGTTCGGCAATTCTAGTTTTCAATTGCCTACCCGTCTGTCCGACGTAAGACGCGTCACAATTATTGCACGAAATTTTGTAAACGACATTACTTTTCGATGTGAGGGGACAAGTGTCCTTCTGAACTTTTATATATTTGCCCATTTTGTTAGGACTGTGGAAGGCTACCCTGATATCGCTTGTGTTTCTATTTAGTGTTCTAAATTTCTCCGTGTGAAGCGGAATGAAGAGAACCGTAAGCCAAGAGGTAGACTCCTTAGTAACATCACTGTCGGTTACAACGTTATGTACATTGTGTTTCTTTTTAATCAAATTTTTTATTCTTTGGTTAATAGAGTCGAAAATGAAGTCCAATGGATAGTCATTCTGTAGTAAAATATTAATGATAAAGGTCAAATTTTTTATGTGAAACACCGTCACAAATATAAAATTTTTTTTATCGGTGGACACTGTAACATCGTAATTCTAAGGTAGTCTTGGACTATAAGTTCTAACTTATATATATTACAAAGGTTAAAAAATAAAAAGCATACAGCCACAACTAAAGATGTAAATAAGTTCAATATTATTATTTTAACATAACAATAGGTAGACGTTTCGGTCAAGATTTGACCCTCTTCAGTACATAAAATCCGTTAAATTAAACTAAAAACATAATTTTACTAATAACAGTATTGACAAATAGTACAAAATTTAATATTTTCTAATTATACAAATTTGTTCGCACTCGATATAAGTAATTAACGATACATTTGGAACATTGAAATCAAATCAAATACTACAGAATTCGAACGATAATTGTAACAATAGCTTGTACGCATTTTTTTATTTCCTTATACGAATTATTCGCAATCGCTGTAATTGGTCTGCGATAATAGTCATCAAATTATATGGATAGAAATCTCTTACAGTTGCTCTCTTAAAGATTTTTTGTATACTTTTTATCTTCAATATAAAAATACAGAACAAGCCGCACGCAAAGAGACATTGTACATATTAATCTACAGACATTATATATATTAATCTACAGACAGACTTTCATTGCTTTATATCAGGGCTCGGCAAAATTTGCACTTTTCGAGAGACTTCGTCTTCCCCTACTCTTTTCACCACTCGCCCCGCGCGCAGTCCAAATGCCGCTCGACGTTTAGGAACGTCTAACATTCAAAGACATGAGATGCACGAGGAAAAAAATCGGAATATTCGAGTACATAAAAGTAATATCGAAGGATACAATTTGTAATCATTCTGCAAAGGCATATCATTGATTTTTTTAACGAGATCGAAATTGTTTTTAATGTAACTAAAATTTTTTTTAATACCTTTATCAATAACATCCTTAAGAAAACTAGCCAAATTGAAAAAAGGACTATTAATGCAACTAACAATCATTCTCAAAGGATTATACCCTCCTTATGCCCTTATCGAGAGCCCATAAGATCTCGGTAAATCTCCATCAGAGATGTACAATTTTTTATATACAGATGGATCGATGAAACCCTTATTCTTCCAACGGGTCAAAAGTGTACGAATTTTCGTCAATTTATTAGTTAGATCTTTTTTTAACGTTCTGTCAGTGTTAATATCGGACAAAATTTCATGTATTTTATCATTATAATCGTTAATGGATAATATCACCGTTGTATTGTCCTTATCCGCTCTAGTAATTAACAATTCTGGATAATTTGCAACAAATTGCTTTAATTCTTTAAGTATAATAAATGTTTTGTGACGTGTCGCTGGTGTCACCTTGGATTGAAAGACTCGCTCGCCAAGGCGGTTGTAAATGCTGTCGATTCTCTTGGTTTTAACAATTTTCTTTATTTGTAAGTCGGAACGAAATTACTTTCGAAGCGGGCAGTAAACAATGTTCACAATTCGAAGTTTACTACGTTCTGTACGCGATGCGTGCTTGACACTACTATGACGAACATTTTGCAGTTATCGGAATTAATATTGCAACAACGCGACGGCGAATCTCGCCACAAACTACCACAATTCTTCTTCGCAGTACGCGTATCTCGGAACGTTACGAATTATAATACTGGAGATACGCGACACGCCGTTTTGTTCGCACTGAATTTTCGGTAATGATCATCGATCGAGATTAGCCAGCGAACTGATGCACTGACTGATTCGCACAGAAAGCGAGTGCGCGATCGACAGTTTTGGAGGTTTGCGCGAAGGGGTCGCGTGCCATTTGCGACAGACAACTTAATTAGAAAAGGATCGAGATGCTTGTTTTGACGACTCTGTGTCGACGAATGGTTTGCTTGCTCCGAGAATATGAAAAATAATAATAATTCCGGAACAAAAAGGTTTATTGAATTATTCGGAAAACTA
>NW_017305485.1:587837-593689 GCF_001594115.1 Trachymyrmex septentrionalis
CATGAAAAATAATAATTCCGGAACAAAAAGGTTTATTGAATTATTCGGAAAACTATATTTTATGTTGTTAAGAATAGGAATGATCTCTTTCCTAATACAATAGAATTTTTTGTTTTATCGTCCAATTTGATTAAATTATTCTCAATATGTTTAATAAATTCCACAGTGATTTTTTCTTTGTTGGTGACATTATTAGGAAGATTAAACCGTGGCCTAATTGTAATATAAATTTAGCATTGTCCGGAATGTCAGTGTTACTAAGATTAATAAGCCAATCATCATTTATGTTATTTAAGTTGTAATTGAAAACAATGTTCTCCGGACAAACATTGATGTGATGTACAGCAGTTAAACTGTTTTCTCTAAACTTTTGTTTAGCAATTTTATTGATTTTTACTGGCACAAAATCCTTATGTATAATAAGCGGTTTAGTCATGGCGATACTATAAGTAATATTATTTAAGTCCTCATTATTAGTCCGAAATTTTGCAGATCTTAGATTGTTAATCTTTTTATTAATGTTAAGATTCTCTTTGTCCCAATTTTTTGTGAAATTAAACTCCTGGCGACGGAAAAACGCACAACATATACCCAACGGAAGCGACGCATTAATAGCTCTATAATTATTAAACAGTTTATATTGTAATTGAGATAATTATCTATAAGCGTCATTTAATTTGTTACGTCCAAGCTCCGCTCGCATGCGGAACTGAGGGGGTGAACGCAACAAGGAATCGAATCGTTAGACCGATTTGGGCTCCGGACCGCAAGGGAGCCGTGGGGAAGGACCGACGCAAATCGGAGGCGCTTTGCTTCGTCCCGTGTTTGTGTTGGAGGGTGTTTGCTCCATTGTGGTTGGTCATTTTTTTCAGGAATGAGCATTGACAGATTGGTTCCGTCTTTTATTCCCGCCCTCTTCTTCTGCCTCTCTCTCTCTCTTCTTCGTCATCTTCATCGTCATCCCTTTGTCGGCGCTTGCGAGTGGGGTCTATGCCAAGGTATTTCAAACTCGCTAGAGTAACCTCATCATAGGTGACCTCCGTGTAAAACTCCTTAGCAGATTGCTTGTCAAGAAGTGCTTTCGGTGTCCTTGTTTGAACCTCGATTTTTATGTATCTTCCTACAGGGCCTAGTTCTCCGTCTTTAATCGCCGTTTTGATAGCCACATAATACAGGTCCGGGTATATTCTGTGATGTAAGCGATCTGAACCCTCAAGTGGGTAAATCTTTATATATGGAAATCGTTCCTTATACAATTCCCTTAATGCTGTTAGCTCTCGACGTAGCTGAGCGGCTTGTTGTGCAACGGTCGGGATGAGTATGGCTCTGTTTTGAGTCGTTACGAATGCATCCATAAGATAGACTGACTTTAGTCCAAAATCTTGTAGAACCATTCTTACTTGTGCTATCGCAGCCTTTACAATGCTGTTTGTTTCGGTGGGGTCGTCTGCCGACATTAAGTCCAGTATATCCTTCCTTAATTCAGATCTTGGCTTGATCCAATTCTGCCAAACCTCGACCGTTTGCACCAGACCCAGCTTCTGCTCCGCAGGAACCAGCGCAGACAGGAATATGTTCTCAATGTTGAGTGTAGCACACAACGCCTGCCATCTCTTATGCAAATACTCCGTATTTGCTGTTGCTCCTGTGGTTCTAACTTCCTTGGCCAACGTCATGAGACCCGCCATGCCGAGGAAGGCAAGGAGTTGATCGGAATGGGCAGCCTGCGTGGCGGCAACCAGTGAAGCCCTTTGTGCCTCTGTAAGGTTGGGTGTAACTTCTCTTAGAGATAGGGGTCTTCTTCCCAGCAGCCAGCAAACGGCAGTTGCTACAGCATCACCGGCCTCCATATCCCCTACATGACATAGGACCAAGTGAGGAGGATTGATGTATCTGGCCTCCTCAGCGGTTGGCAGTCGCACAGTGCGTGCAATTCTCTGGAAGCGAGGGGTTTCGCCTTCTATCTCCATGGTTCGACGTGACTTTGTATTGATAGATTATAACCAATTTTACTTTTGTTTGGTCCTAACGAGCCGGGGGTCGAACGGAGGATGAAGTGGAAACCTCTGCTCGTGCTCCGCTAAACGGATACACGAGTCGGACGTACTTCAAAAAAGGGCTCAAACTGGGTCAGTGTGCCGAGAGCGGCGCACTTTAACGCCAGCTGCGCCAGTACGGCCGTATGCCCTGACTTTCGGTCATGGAACTTAATCCAAGTGACTGGGGAGAGGGCGAAATGCAATCGCGGGAGAGCTTAATAATACGAGCAGAGGTTGTATTTAAATAATGACTACCGAGAAGTTAATTTAATAATGATATATTGTAATTAAAAGAAGTAAACTTGAGTGATACATTTTTTTAATAAAAAAAATAAATACAATTTTGTCAAGTAAATACAAAAAATAATTTTTGGTTCTCTATTCTGAGTTATATGTACGCATTTATGGATGTGTGAGAATGTGTGTGTAAAGTATCATGGCAGAATAGAAGGGAGGAGTTACGGAGAGAATAACGAGAGAATAAAAAGAGAAGGAGGTTTTGGTGAGTGGATTTGAGAGGGTTTGGCCTAATTTTCCTCGGATGATGATAGTGTTAGCGGACATGAACGACCGGTCGACAGGAGGCGAACAATTATCGTGCGGCGACGGCGACAGATTGAAATTATAATGTGAACGGACTGCAATGTTTTCATTTTCTTATAGGAGATCAAAAGAGAGAAAGAAAGAAAGAAAAGAATAAAAATAAAATAAAACAAATGAATAATAAAAAAAATAAAATGAAATATTGAAATAAGTTACCAAAAGATAAAGCGAGGAGGGAGCCAGAGAATAGAGATATACTGACTTACTACTGAGATGCTTATCGTTGGAGATCCTCCGGCCAGGATGTGCAAGGTTGGTGATGTTTCTTTAACACTGACTCTACTGGAGAAAGAGGGCTTCGAAAATCGGATAGAACCTTTTGAGTATCGCGACAAACTCACTGACTCTATCAACTTTGAGTATTGCGACCGACTCACTGACTCTATCAACTTTAAGTATTGCGACCGCTTTTCTAACTTATCGCCCGACAAGTATAACTCGAGAACTTAGAGAAAATCTGCGGCAAGGGTTGCGGAACCGCGATTTTTATACTAATCGCCCCAGATTACTTAAATTTGATGGAATAGGTTTCATTGGCTGGTAGTAGGATTTTCCTTTGCTCTTGGATTGGTCAAGATTTTGGGGGAGGAAAGGATGTTGACAGGAATCTGTAGCATGGGAAAGTGTCCTCCAAAATTTTATGATCTTTAGATTTATGGGAAAACGCATGTCTCAGACGTCGAGAAGGCGAGCATCGTCGCCACGGGACCACCCAGAATCTACCCTGAACGTCGCGTACCGTTTCTTAAATTTTGTAATTACGGATTCGCGAGAATCGTCCGTGACTTGATCGTTTCTTGACGCCGGTCTTATGCTTTCCATACGTATTTATTATTAATTTTTATCTCTGAGCGACATTCACAAGGAGATACCGGATTCCTTGTTTTAGTTTTTAAGATAGAGAAAAAAAAAGGAAAGAAGATAAAATTTTAGTGTTTCGACGAATTCCAGATCTCTACGAAAGAAAAGAGTCATGCGAGTTCGCCGGACGTAACAATTGCCTAGCAAGCAGAATTTCGCAGGTGGTTTTTCGCCTTTCAATATGGCTTCAATTCATATAGAACCCATTTTCCTTCTTTGTAGACCTTTCCCAAGGCTTTCAAACAATAAATCGGAAATAACAGATTGAACACAATTTAATGTTTCTGCAAGTTTTTGCGTTTGACATGGGTCTTCATCCACTAATGCCTGCAATTCTTCGTCTTTAAATGCTCTTGGTCGTCCAGAACGCTCTTTGTCTTCCACATCAAATTTTACTTTTAAAGTGTCGAAACCATTCTCTACATGTTTTATCGGAAGGAGCACTATCACTTCACATAAACTTCTACAAGCATTCGATGAGCTTCAGCTGCAGTTTTTTTCCATTTGAAGCAAAAGATTAACACTTAGCGCAAATGACGCTTATTTAACTCAAATGTCAACGTTTTCGATGTAGTAAAAAGCAATGTTATTGCAAACGTATACTTTTATATACTGAATTTTATTGACAGATGGTAAAATTAAAAAATTAAGCTTGGTTTAGACAGAGTTATCAACAGTCCTAGCTAGAGCTACTCGCCGCTAGATGGACGGAACTTTCCGATTGACCTAATAGAACAGTGCGGCGGCAGGTCGCTACTCTGGTGAAGTGTTTCGCGTGGCTGCAACGATGCGACGAATGCATCGAATAGCTCGAAGAACTTTGTCGTGCCAAGCGTCCGCGCCTCGCCGTTGGACACAGATAATTTGGGGCCAAGAATCGCGCGACTCGCGGGTGCGAAGTTGCAATTGGAGCGACATTTTGTGCGCATTGGTGACGAGTACGCGAATTGGAACAAACGATCTCTTGTCTGACGAGAGATCGACATCGCGTTCAAGAGTTGTATATTGACAGGTGCGGTGATAAACTCTAATGACATCAAGCCGCGGCGGTGAAGACGCTGGCAATATAATTCTAGAGCAAGACGCTGTAGAAAGACACTGTAGTGGACACTGCGTTCAACGGCGAGTTTGTGACGAAGAATAAACGTGCTAATAAGAGCATAATTACAAAGAACAATAATATATATCGATGAAGATATGCGCGAGTGGTACGAACGACATGTCGTCAAGCCTATCCTAGCATCGCTCGAAGAAGTTCCAGGAACGTGACAGCGGGTGGGCATTGTCGCGAATCCTCAACTTGACTATTAACAAACTACAATATATCCCTTGCGCGTGGGATTTTACTTCGAGGTGCCGCGAGAAATTATACTTAAGCGGTGATCAACGTGCGTTCAATGAACAATGCATGCTTCACGTGGTCGATGGTAGCTGCTCTATACCCGGCTAAAAGTCATGTGGGTAGAAAATAGTCATATCTGCATTATACTGCTGTGTTGAATTTCACGAATATCGAATTTCCGATAATGTTCAAAGACATTCCGAAATTCGAAAATCTCAACAACATATGAATCAATGTATACGGCATCGAAAATGGACGGACCTCTGCGGCCTATCTCACCAATGACAAGAAGGAGAAACATGTCAATGTATTGTATCTGCAAGATCCACGCAACAACGATGTCGGCCACTTTGCGTGGATCAAGAATCGCATCTCGTGAGCTCGCAGATTTGTGAGAAAAAGAAATATTTCTGCGACCGGTAAGTATAATAAGAAAAGCCAATAAAAAGAAATAGGAAAAAATGATTTTTCTATTTACAGGTGCCTCCATTACTTTAGCTCGTGTGAAAAATTGCAGTCGCACGAAGTGGATCGCTAAAAGATCAACGACTGCGCCATCCAACTGTCGAGCGAGGAGGACAGTGACTCGAATTATCAACTATAATAATCGGAAACGAGTGCCACTGTCTGCCGACTTGAAGCGCGTCTTATGCAAAACGAATCCCAACAAGGAAGACGCGTCGTCGCGTATCAACAGCATGAAGCATTTAGCATAAGTTACTATGTGCGATGCGCGTATAAACAACGCGTTATCACTTCCGTCGCGATGAAGACTGTATAGCATGGTTCGCGCGACAAGTCGAAAACTTGATGTATCGCGTAAAAAATCTCATATCCGTCAACATGCCCATAGAAACGTTGTCTAAACAGCAATAGGAGGTGTACCGTAGCGCTACACGTTGCCACATCTGCGAGAAACCGGACGATACACGGATCCGCGATTATTGCCACTTAACCGGTAGATACCGCGGTCCAACGCATTCGAATTGTAGTTTAAATTATTATAT
>NW_017305485.1:593789-602255 GCF_001594115.1 Trachymyrmex septentrionalis
GGTAGACCATCTGTTTCTATTATACTATGAGAGGTTACAATAGCGACGAGCCGAATAACATTTACCTTTTTGAACTAATAATCCACTCGGGACAGAGTCGTTGGGTTTAGATATTTGAACCAAGTGCCAAATAGGCGAATTTTATCCCGAGAAAGAGGAAGATTCTTTCAGTAGGCTAGAAGGCAGATCGTACACGAATTGCTTTGTACATTATATTCCTGTGCAGCATGTGCTCACTCTGCACGCATTAAACAAAGAATTATTGTGAACGGTATTGCAAACAAAAATGAACGCGGAAAGTGTATCTGAAAACTGTGATCTGCAGAGAAGAGACAAAGATATGTGAATATTGCAGGTGCAGTTCCTATGCGATCGAGAAATAAATACACGTGGTGCGAAACCAGAGCCATTATCAATGACGATAACGATAATGAAAAAGAATATTGATTTGGACGGTTAGGAGACGAAACGGTGCATATTGACTTCGAAGAGAGATTTTGGTACAGTTTTCGGTTTAATAAAGGAACAATGTTATCACTTAATGAAAAGAAGATTCAATATAGCTGAAGGCATATTAAGATTTCCGCGGGTGATCAGAAGTGCGATGAAGTGATGATAACGGACAAATTAGTGTTGTCATACTACGACCGCGAGGAGAATCCTGCTAAAAAAAATATTTCGTGACCTGTGTAATAAGTATGCGTAATCAATTATGCTATCCCTGTAAAGAATGCACTTTAGTAGATGAACATAATACCAAGATGATAAAACACTATGACATTTTAGATGTAAAACTGCAACATATGTGAACGAATTAAGTGCAAGTGCTCCATGTAAAAGAGTGATCTAAAGACTGTGAAAAAGACATGGAAAACCACGAGCGAGTGGAACACGAACTGTTATTAGGTCAATTGGAAAGTTCCGTCCATTTTCTGCATAAATGGTTTTATTTAAAAAACAAAATAAAAAAGTATCTTAATCAAAATATTGTCCATTGTTAGCGATGACTTTTTCCCATCTTTTGGGCAGTAAGCGAATTCCGCAATGAAAGAATGACTCATCTTTGGAGGCTATCTGTGTCTCGCCGTTGGACACAGATTAAGTCTCCACTCAGAGAACCATTTTTCGACGTCTTCATAAGAATTGAAGTGTTCCTCTGCAAGTGCGTGTACCATCGATCGAAACAAGTGATAATCGGAAGGGGCACAGTCTGGTGAATAAGCCACATGGGATAGCACTTTCCAGCGAAGTGCTTCTAACATTTCCTTGACAAACTTTGTGAGGCCGAGCGTTGTAATGAAGCAAAATCACTTATGCTGTCTTGTTTCATATTCTGATCTGGGAAAGACGGGGAGGGACCACTCGATGTAAAAATAATTGGAAACTTACTGGCGATGGAAGATGGCCCAACCGCGGAGAAGGTGGCGTCAGATGTTATGACTCAGGTTCGACGGACTTCCTTGATCAGGAAACAGGCTTTGATTTAACCACTTGAATCCCGATGATTCAGTTAACCTCACTGACTCTGTCGGGAACTTTGAGTATCGCGACCAACTCACTGACTCTATCGGGAGCTTTGAGTATCGCGACCAACTCACTGACTATCGGGACAAGTACAACTCCGGAATTTAGAGCAAAATCTGCTGCAAGGGTTGCGGAACCGCGATTTTTATACTAATCGCCCTAGATTACTCAAATTTGGATTGATGAAATAGGTTTCGTTGGCTGATAGTAGGATTTTCCTTTGCTCTAGGATTGGTCAAAATTTTGGGGGAGGAAAGGATGTTGACAGGAATCTGTAGAGTGGGAAATTAAAACTCCAAAATTTTATGACCTTAAGATTTGTGGGGAAACGCGCGTCTCGGGCGTCGAGAAGGCGAGCATACATCGTCGCCACGGGACTACCCAGAATCTACCCCTGAACGTCGCGTGCTGTTTCTTAAATTTTGTAATTACGGATTCGCGAGAATCGTCCGCGACTTGACCGTTAATCTTGGCGCCGATCTTACGCTTTCCATAAGTATTTATTGATTTTTATCTCGGAGCGAAATTCATGAGAAGATTGATATTAAAAGGGCGATAACTCCTAATTTATTTGGAATCGATCGAAGAATGGCATAAGCAAATAAAAAGTATCATTCGGGTTGAATATGAGTAGGAGTTACTAATGGATTTGCTGGAGTAAAGCTGTCTGGATCTCTAAATATATATGGATATTGTATGATTTTAAAAAAAATTATAATTAAGGTGAAACCTATAATGTCTTTTAGAGTAAAATATGGGTGGAAAGAAATTTTATATAGATCTCTATTAATTCCTATGGGATTTGAAGATCCTGAGGAGTGTAAAAAAATAGATGAATAAAAATAAATAAAATAATAATGAATGGAAGAATAAAATAAAAAGAAAAAAATCGATTTAAGGTTGAGTTATTAATTGAAAATCCACCTCAGATTCATATTACTAATATGTTTCCAATATAAGGGATAGTTGATACTAGATTTGTAATTACTGTTGCTCCTCAAAAAAATATTTGACCTCAAGGTAGAACATAACCAAGAAATGCTGTTAGTATGGATAAAAAGAAAATTGATACGCCAGAAATTCAGGTATTAATTAAATTGAATGAATTATAATAAATATTTTGTCTAATATGTATGTATATAAAAATAATAAAAAAAGAGGCTCCATTTATATGAATATTATGTATAATTGTTGTATGTACTCGTATAATGTCTCTCTGTGGCGGCTCGTCGGTATTTATAGAGCGTGATATGGCTTGACAATAATTACAATCGATGTGAATTACTTAGATCGATGAGATTAATTCCATATAATAAAGAAAAGAAGAAAACCGTACAGTCTACTGTTAAATTCGGTCGAATTTTGTATTGTCATGTATTGTATAAATGGTTAAAATTTAATGTAATTAATATTGTTTAAACCAGAGATACCGATGCGAATAATGGGCACAATAAAGACGCTATAGATTATTTACTAACTAACATTACGATTAAGGGTCGAATTATGTATCTAGTTTTTTAAATAATTTAATGTTTTAATTATTGTACTGAAGATGATCAGATTGTGACCGAAACGTCTACATATTGTTTGAATTGTTTATTAATATATAACTTATTTACATCTGTAGTGTAGCTGTATGCTCTTTTTCATTTAACCTTTGTAACATTTAGCCACTTTCTAATATTTAAAATTTATGTATAATTCATCCGTTAGATACATTTTGAATGATATGAATAATTCTGTTAAAAGCGGAATTGATATTAGGGCAATAATGTATGGATAGAAATAAGCCACTAATGGTTTCTGTTGGGATGCAGGCGCAGGGATCGACAAAGACCAACGCAAAAACCTTGAAAAATGAACTTGATTGAAATTTATTGAATAACGGTACACGAGGTCAGTACGGCGAGTTACATGAGGAGACTGGCTTGTAGTCGTTTCGACAATTGACTCGACGCAGCGAGCTTCTCCCCACCACACATCGTGAATAGAGACTTCGTACTCCAAATATAGCATGTTTCTTTATAAACGCGCAAAGTAAATAAATGTAGCGAAATTACAGAATGTATACGTGTCCTGTTAAACGAATATCTCCAACAGTTTTGATTATGAGGAAAAATCCTAAAAGTAATCCAAAATTTCATCAATAAGAGATGTTAGATGGAGAGGGTAAGTTTGTAAGATGTTTGATTATTTTATTTATTTTATTCATATAAAAGAGGAGGGATAAATAGGATTACTATAAATTAGTGTAGCGTGTAAGTATAAGAAATTATTTAAAAAATATAGTAAGATTAAGGTGATTTGATATGTTATATATTATGAGTATGTATTATTACATTGCGATAAAAATTAATTAATATTGATATTATATTATATTATACTATTGTATAAATGAATATAAAAAATAAGTTAAAATTTAATTAATTTTACATAATGGAGCATATTTAATTGAACAAGTTTTGATAATTAAGAATATTGCTAATAAAAGGAATATTATACAGATTAATATACTGGACATGCCAATAAAATATTCGATCCTACTAATGAACGTTCTCAAACAGTCTACTCGTTAACGCCAAACATGATTTTTTCTTTAACAAGCACTGGAAAATATTCCGTTTGTGGACACACATTCATCAAAACCGAACATCCAAAATTATAATAATATATAATTTTTGAAACCTCACCAGGAGCCAAAGTCTTCAAAATATTTGGCTTTGTGTCAGTAAACCTCGATCTTTTTACGTACATAAATTCGAAATTCGTATACGTAGAAAGGCATATACGTACTCAAATAAATCAGCTATATAGAAATATATTATTACAACAATGTTAACTCGAGTACCAGACTATGCAAAACGCATTGGCAATAGCCGCCAGATCGCCTGACGTTTTTGCATATCACTTTATGAAAGGACCTGGATACATGGCACTTTTGGCCGGAGAAGTGATTCACATTGTAAAATGTGTACCAGTCGAAATAGCGTTAGCCCGGACCTTCGAGTGCTACGAACAACTTCCGGTACTTCGAGGAAACGAAACATACTTTTTAACTCCGCAAACGCACATATTGATACGACATCATCAACACAGATCACTTGCAATTCATTCGCGCCTACCATGTACCTCTTAGGAGATGCATGGTACAAAATGATACCTAAACCTGTGAAAATAGTACCGCCTACCGTAATGAGGCCTTCTACAAAGCCGTCATGGAAATATATCAGTCCTGGAGCATTGGCAACCAGCGGTATATACTCTCAATCCGACTTAGAGAAACTTAAGGATATAATGTTCCCCGCAGAGCCACCAGCGATTCTCAACACTATAGCAAGAGGCATTTTGGGGCAATCAACAGTACTTAACGGAGGATCACTCTCAAATCTCATCGACGAAGCATCAATAGAGAGGATCGCAATCTCTGCATGGACAAAATTTTGGAACAAATGTTTAGTATTCGACAATATTAGTGCTGGATTGTATTTGATCAGCAGACTTATCAAATTATTGCTTGACATGTTCGTACATGGATACGCCTTACATACGGTATACGGATGGTCAGTGTACCTGCTGGGAGCCATATGGGATTCGCTTACTCAGCTCCTACGAGGGTCGTTTGAAAAGTCCGTGCAAAGTCACTGCTGATGGCACTACTGGCGCGTATCAAGGTTAGATTTAGTTAGTAGCATCTCTTGGAGGAACACACACCAAGTTACAGCCAGATCGGTCTATTTGTTTGTGTTTGGCATTCATTTGAATCGAGGAAGTCGAGGGGGGTTTGTTTCTGCAATCACGTCCTCGTTTCCATAAAATCTTTTTCCCGCCAGCCATTTCTTCATATTGGGGAACAAATAGTAGTCCGAGGGAGCCAAGTCTGGAGAATAGGGGGGATGTGAGACGAGTTGGAACCCTAATTCCATTAATTTTGCGACCACAACTGCTGAGGTGTGAGCTGGTGCGTTATTGAAAATCCCTCGACTTCCTCGATTCAAATGAATGCCAAACACAAACAAATAGACCGATCTGGCTGTAACTTGGTGTGTGTTCCTCCAAGAGATGCTACTAACTAAATCTAACCTTGATACGCGCCAGTAGTGCCATCAGCAGTGACTTTGCACGGACTTTTCAAACGACCCTCGTATTACACTTAGGAAAGGATAGACCTAAGAATGAAAAGTCCAGCGCGCCATCACCCAGTGCGCCCGAGAACGATGATCCCGAGCAGAGAACCTTTACCTCTTACAGAGATGAAGGAGCGAACCTATCCCCTCCCCACTACGGAAACAACGACTTATACTTTGGAGTTCAGGAACTGAAACACCCCTCCCCCCCCTATTATAACCACATGCTACGACATGTCAGCTCGCATGTTACGCCATACAGATTTAATTACTTAAACCGCATGCTACGCCATGCCGACACAACCTTTAACAAAATTTTTTTACCACGTCATGCACCCATCCACTCTAGCATCCGTAAGCAGAAAAATCTTCATTATTTGTAGAACATGGATATCAGGAGGATCAATTCCAAGGATCTAAACCGCGGGTCTTTGCACGTAAGAGTCATCAAAGTAGACTCACTCATCCTCTTATGGGTCCAACTCTACCACGCCCGGGAAGATCTCGAAGATCTCTCACGCCGTATGAAGAGGGCGGGGGCTATTCACAACCCCGACCGTGTGTTGCCAGACGAATACGTCGCGAAGGAAAAACTTGGCAACGGGGGGTGATGAGTCTCGAAGGAAGAGATACGGTCATAGTAGCATTAAAAGACTGGGGCCGTGTCATCCGACGCCCGATCACCGATATGTACATATTGGAGGATCGTTTTCGGGAGATGGATTGGCAAGCCATTCCATGCGGACTTGCTCACCTTGGCCCCATCGGATTAAGACCCAGGTGGCCTCGGAATAGTAGAGCACTCACTAGGACTCTGCTAGGAAGGAGAGAAGGATGGATGCGGATCCTCGAGCCCGTAGAAATCTACGGTGCTGTCATCACGCTTGAATTGAAGCGTGAAAGCGAAGATGAAATGAGCAGCCTGCAAGATCTGCTCATAGCCATGGGATGTGCTCAGCGTACTAATGCAAAAATAGTGCCAGCAATACCCGGCATCCAATAATAATATAAGTCAACATCGTCATCCTTATGATGATTATATTAAGACATTTTATATACTCTATATCTTATATAACCATACGTATACTATTATTATATAGAATTTCCTCTTGATTACATTATATTGGGTTGTCCGGAAAGTTCGTACGTATTTCTCAACAGATGTCGTTTGAAGGCGAATATCATATGTTTATGTCGATGCGATGTGTCAGATGCTTTCGTGTTTTGATTAGTGACATTTCAAAGCATAATTAGTGATATTCATTATCCCAATAAATTAAAAACTGTTTACTTGAAATCAGCTTAAAGATGGAAGGAAATAACGTGTTTTTTCGATGCATAATGCTTTTTTATTTCCGCAAAGGCAAGAACGCGACACAAACTCGAAAAAAAATATGTGCCGTATACGGGGAAGATGCCGTAAGTGATCGCATGTGCCAGAAGTGGTTTGCTAAATTTCGTTCAGGAGAAATGAATATTGAAGATGCTCCTCGCTCTGACCGGCTAGTCACCACCGATGTCGACCAAATTACAGCTTTAATCGATTCCGATCGGCAAATCACAGTTCGGGAAATCGCAGCAAGGTTAAACATTGGCAAATCAGTTGTTTCCGAACATTTAAACAAGCTCCAGATTATAAAAAAGCTTGATGTTTGGGTACCGCACGACTTAACTGAAAAAAATCGTATTGATCGCATTTCCATCAGCGATTTGCTATACAAACGCAACGAATACGATCCATTTTTGAAGCGTATCATAACAGGCGACGAAAAGTGGATAATTTATAATAATGTCGAGCGTAAAAGGTCATGGAGCAAGCGAGGTGAACCGCCATCGATCACTCCGAAGGCAGGTTTACATCCAAAGAAGGTAATGCTTTGCATTTGGTGGAATTGGAAAGAGATAGTGTACTATGAGCTACTACCGAACAACGAAACCATCGATTCGGACAAGTATTGTTCACAGTTGGATAAATTGAAGGTGGAAATCACCAAAAAGTGTCCGGAATTGATCAATAGGAAAGGCGTCGTTTTTCATCATGATAACGCCAGACCTCATACAAGTTTACAGACTCGACAAAAATTATTGGCGCTTGGCTGGGATGTTTTGCCTCATCCACCATATTCCCCCGACATTGCACCCTCGGATTATCATTTATTTCGGTCGCTACAAAATTCAATTAATGGTTTAAACTTTGCTTCTTTGGAACTCCTCAAAAACTACTTGGACAGCTTTTTCGCCGAAAAACCCCAGGACTTCTACGAGAGGGGAATTTTGAAATTACCCAAAAGATGGAAAAGTATTGTGCAAAATAATGGTGCATATGTTACAGAATAAAATTACTTTTAACAATAAAAATTTGTCGTTTGAATTTTGCTTAAAAATCCGCACGGACTTTCCGGACAACCCAATATTATAGTTGTAGCGACACATTTTTCTTATCAAAAGAATAACAAACAATTAATATACGTATATTATGTGTTCTAATATTTGTTAAATGTTTACAAGTTGAAATAATTAGACCGTCCATGTGAGCGTCACAGACATCCTTTTCACTCATTCAACGGAATTGCATATTGTCAACATATGTACACATCTTTCTTCCAGCTTTTCGAAATATGAAACCTTGTCGTACGATACATGCGAGTAATATACCTATGCCATTCAGGATTCTGTAAGCCAAGCAACGATCTGAGAAGTCAGTCTCTTTTTACTCGTCGACGCGAATGCACCGCGCTTTCGACTTCTGTTTAACAATAAAGTACAAGTGTCCGAACCAACCGAGTCACAGTCAATACCGAACTACCCCTTACCCACA
>NW_017305485.1:602487-602822 GCF_001594115.1 Trachymyrmex septentrionalis
TTGATTTACTTCTTTAATTTGAAGAAATCTGCAGCTGAGGCGCATCGATTGCTTGTAGAAGCATATGGTGAGGCTGCCTTAAGTGAGAGAAGTTGCCGTGAGTGGTTTCAAAAGTTTAAGAACGGTGAATTTGACATCGAAGACAAAGAACGTAGCGGAAGGCCGAAAGTGTACGAAGACGCGGAATTGGAAGCATTATTGGATGAAGATTCGTGCCAAACGCAAGAAGCACTTGCACTTACATTAGGAGTGACTCAACCAGCAATTTCACATCGCTTAAAATCGTTGGGAATGATTCAAAAGCAAGGAAATTGGGTTCCATATGAACTGAAGCC
>NW_017305485.1:603089-604275 GCF_001594115.1 Trachymyrmex septentrionalis
CGAACACAATTGATGAGATTGAGCCGAGCACTCAAGGAAAAACGCGCCCACTACTACTCCAGACACGACAAAGTTATTCTTCTGTATGATAATGCTTGTCCACATGTTGCGGCGCCGGTCAAAACCTACTTGAAAACACTCAATTGGGAAGTTTTACCCCACCCGCCGTATTCACCAGACATTGCTCCTTCTGATTACTACCTGTTTCGATCGATGGCGCATGGCCTGTCTGAGCAACACTTCACATCATGTGAAGATACCAAAAATTGGGTCGATTCGTGGATAGCTTCAAAAGATGAAGCGTTTTTCCGACGCGGTATCCGTATGCTGCCAGAAAGATGGGAAAAAGTAGTGGCTAGCGATGGACAATACTTCGAATAAAACATTAGGTACCGTTCTTTTATAATAAATGCTCAATTTTTGATAAAAAACGGCGGAAACTTATTTATACTTCTAATAACACTTACATATACCAACTTAGATTCATAAATATGATGTGAACCTTTTATCTATTTTTTTTTCTTATTTTTGTATTATTTAGACTAATTGCGTCTTTAAATCAATATTATACTCTTAGTATGACGGATATGCGGGGCTAATAAAAATGAATAAAAAAGAAAATAAATAAAGAAAATCTTTTAAAAAAAAGAAGAGAGAATATACAAAAATAATAATAGAAAAGGGGAGAGGAAAATATATATATATATATATACACAATATATACCTTAATACTTTCCAGTTAACCATGTATAATTGAGTAACTAATAATCTAGATTGTTGTAGAAATTTAGCAACAAACTCACTTAAAAAAGCCGGTTGCCGCCTGAGGAATGAAAAAAAAAAGAGGAGGAAAAGAAAAAAAAGGAAAAAAAGGGAGGAAAAGAAAAAAAAAGAGAAATCTCCAATATCATTTTTATATCTGTAGCTTGATGTTACTAATTCCTCGACAATGCTGCAATATCCACAAAATAACAAGTAAGGTACAGTAACGTACCGATATATGATGAGCTGTGAGCTCACTATCTTCACTTCGACGAAGTCTAAACAGATTTCGCACGCGGTCCAACGGACTGCCTCCGTGACAAATATCAGATCCATAGTTAAGGTCGAGGGTAAGTCAAGGTTATGGCCCACCACAGGGCGCACTCACGTCGGGTACAAGTGACCATCACACTGGGGCAAACGC
>NW_017305485.1:604375-606692 GCF_001594115.1 Trachymyrmex septentrionalis
TCACACACATATATATATATATATAATTTTTATAATAGAAGTACTATAGAATTCTAGCAATATATTTACACATATACCTCGCATACTCGTCAAATAAAACAATATCTATTTTAATTTATTACTATTATTACCCGTATATACATATGTATATTCACGCCTTATCTGCGTTAATAAACTATATAAAACAAAGGAGCACGAAAGAATTAAGGAAGGAGTTATGGAGGTCGCCTTATCTTTCTTTCCTGCTTCTTTTCTTTTCCAGCAAGGAGGATACTTCTCCAAAACTGCAAATTGCAGCGTATCACATTACAATCACACTATGCCTAGCGTAGGCACAAACAGACATAGTTTAAGTAAAGATGTAAATATACATATACCGTATAAGCTAATCTACTATAGCGTTGCATCGAAATGCAATTATCGATATTAACAAAGAAGGACGAGAGAAAAAGAAGGCAAGGTTTGAAGCACATCTTCTTTGCTCCTTCAGTGAAGGAATGCACATTTAAGAGAAAAAAAGGGGTAATGCTAAACCTTGAATGCGTATTCCTTAAGCGTAAGAACTGTCGAAAGAAAAGAGTCCACATTTATGATCTGCAAATGTTGCGTCAGCATGCCCCAACATTTGTCTGAGGCTGGGGGTGTTACGTCCGACGTAACAAATTCAACCCGTAATAATTTGTGAATGAAACTGAGTTTCAATTTATCAATATGCTATAAGGAGGATCGATGATAAACGTTAATATCATAATTCAAAAATCTTTTCAAATGAGCGGGAATGAAGTTTTCCGTGAAGCAAGTTCTTAACAGAAAAATTTGTACTCTCAATTTCACATTTATGTTCATTAATTTTATGCATTTCTTTAACAAAAAACAAGTTCTTGAACCAAAAGTTAATAAAATTAAAGAACGGCAAGTTATAACACATGTTAATGCTCGTGTAAAAATAAACGTAAAATTATTAGAAAGTGGCTAAACAATTACAAAATATAAATAATAAAGAGCATACAGCCACAACAATAGATGTAAAAGTAAGTCATATATTTAAAATTTACAAATGAATGAATAAGTAGACGTTTCGATCAAGATTTGACCATCATCAGTACATAAAAGACAAATAATAAAAATATTACAAACAAGAAACAATTAACAGTAGTCGGAAGGTGTTATAGTAAAATTAAATTTAAATTACATAAAAATTATTGAAAAGAAATACATAAAAATACAAGCGCAAAATTCGCAAATTAAAATAAGGTGAAATAATATTTTCTCTTCGCTTGTGGTAAGAGTTGAACAGCATGAATATAAATCAAGAGAGATGAGTAGTATTTTAATAATATTTTAATCTTCTGATACAATGCTCTGTTACAATTCCTGTTATCTTAAAGAGCGAAGCGTAACTTCGTGTAAAAATACGGAATTTCCCAGTTCTAAACTCTCGCCTATTATTGTAATGGCGGTGCCAAAGATAGCGTGAGATTTTATACAGCAAATATAGAAGTATATAAAAACGTGTGTCCTGCCTATTTTAATTGTTTGCGATGACTTTTCCTCAGCGTGCAAACATTACATTGCCGACAAGGATAATTGATGGTCGTTGTAAAGTACAAGAACGTCGTAGTGAAGGAATTCAGTGTGTGGAACGAAAATAACAAAGTCGTTCGCAGTCACAGGGACATTGAGTAACAAAATATCGACAACGGATTTATTAAAACTTCAGAAAGAACTGGAGGAACGAGAAAGAGTGTTAGCAGAAAAGGTGAAGCAATAAGAGCATCAGAGAATCCAGTTGGCAATGAAGAATCAACAACTAGCAAAAGTGAGAGCGGAATTTGAGGCGGCTAGAAGAGAAGAACCACAAGGTGCCGGTACCATTGTAAAAGGGACCGTTGACAATATGTCCGAGTTTTCGTTGAAAGAGAATTGGACGAGATGGTTCGAAAGATAAACGCACTACTTCGCAGGTGACGATGTGCCGAAAGAAAAACAAGTATCGCTTTTTATTATGTTAATGGGAAGTGAAGGTTATGAAATTCTCTGCAACTTATGCACACCGGAAAAGCCGGCAAATCTCACATTGGAATGTCTTGTGGAAATTATGCAAAAGCACCTGCAACCGCAGCCACGTGTGATATCGCAGCGTTATAAATTCAAAGAATGCAAGCAGATGGAGGGAGAGGACATTAAGACCTAGCCAAGCTAAAAAAATTATCAACACATTGCCACTTTGAGGAACAGTTGGAGATCCACATTCGAGAGTTTGTATGGGCTTTTTTTTTTTTTTTTTTTTTTTTTTTTTTTTTTTTTTTTTTTTTTT
>NW_017305485.1:606751-612369 GCF_001594115.1 Trachymyrmex septentrionalis
GGGGGGGGGGACGCCCAGCGGCCCGCACCACTGGGTGTGCTGGATTCGACCGCACCGTGATCTCGAAGATACACCGGAGCGGCCGCCTACCGACTAAAAAACTCCCCCTTGTCCTAGCATTATATCAAAGCATACGTGGGAACACCCCGGAACCGCCTACAGGCATTACGTCAGGGTGCCCCCAAATGCCACGGGATGATGCCCACCGCACATGCGGGAACGCCTACTTACAAACTAAAACTCTATTAATATATACAATATTTACAAAAAATATCCATACCAACCGCTACGAGTAATCAGAGTCCCCCGAGAGAGATGGAGGTACAGGCGGATGTATCACCCGGGCCCTCCGATCCCTCTCGCGGTCTCTCTCTGCCTTCTGGGGTCTGGCCAGTGAAAAGATCAGGAAAAGGTTGCTGGGAGAACAACAGTAGTTGTATGCCAAGGCAGTGGAGATTAGTACATGCATGGAGATGGCAGAATGTGAAGCTGCAGACATGGGGAATGCGGCGAACAGCAAAGGAAGCGCACTCAATTTTATGGATAAGAAAAATAAAAATTAACAATTCAGGAGCATATAACCAACCTTCGATGTCAAGAAGTCATATATTCTAATAAACACATACATTCGTAAACGTTTCGGTCAACATTTGACCATCCTCAGTACAATTCTAATAATAACATTACATTTAAATCTGAAATCTATCCCTAGTATTCTTAATCTTAAAACGCACAACATTCGCTTATTCCTACTTATTATATATAAAAGTATCGCTTTTTTTAAAAAAGGTATGCAGTTTAAACAATAATTTTACACAATGTATTTAGCATTATTATACTAATGTTCAGTTTTTAATTTATAATTAATGTATGGAATTCAATTCGGTATGATTTCTGTTGAATTAATGTTATGTAGTTGAGATTTCTTCTTGAATTGACCAAATTTGTGTATGAACCCGAGAACAAGTCAAGTTTATAATATTTCTGGAACTCTCTCCTGTTCCAACACCCATGATAAGCCGCAACCGGGAGACACGCAAGTGGTCATTTCTACGTGAAAGTAAATGACTATTTGAGATTAATTTAATTTTAAGCTATTATACTTGTGTTATAGTTTAATTACGTTCATTTTTTTTTTAAATTATAATTTAGATTCCATTCTTAGTTTACCGAGATTACTTTTTTTCCCAGCCGAAAAGAAACGAAAAGGAAAAGAAAAAGAAAAAAGGAGGCAAAGAAAAGGAACCATATAAAATTAGAAAACTTACGCGTATCTCACTGTACAGCCTCACACAGATATTGGACACTTACACGTTCTTAACAATAGAAAATTTACATTAGAAATGACGAGAGTTCGCCTTTGGTCTATTTATACTTTTCGCAAGGAGAGGGTAGGGGAAGGAGAGGGGGAGAAGAGAAATTGTATAAGTGGGAATAGGAATTATTGTTTTAGAAGAGGGAGGTAAACGTCTGGAAAACGATCGGTATCACTCTGCTTATTCAAGACCTCTGTTTGCATTTTTATGTAAATCATTTCCGAAATACTTCTCTTGTAAAAGGATTGTTCAGAATCTAAAATTTCCGTGTTTTCCCAATCCATAACATGATCGTTATTTATTCGATGATTTGAAATCACGGAAAGCGCCTCGACCGGTTTTTTTATATCGTTCATATGTTCTTTTAATCTTGTTTTCAGTTTCCGTTTGGTTTGCCCTACATATGTATAATTGCAATCTTTGCAGTCTATTTTATAAACTACCCCAGAGTGCTCTTCTTTATTAATCTTGTCCTTACCTAACGTAATAAATTTGTTGAGGTTGTTTAAGGGTTTGTAAACCGGTTGGAAATTATATTTTTTTTAAATTCCATTAAATTTTCCTGATGTCTTTTTTAAAAAGGGTATAGTAAAATATTTTTTCATTCCCGTTGATTCCAAATCAAAGATTTGATCCATTTCTTTTATTGTTTCAAAGTTATTTTTGTTAGAAAGTTTTTTAATTCTATCTTGGATAGTCTTGAATAACATTTGCAAGGGATATCCGTTGCTGAGGAGAGAGTTTATTAAGGATTCTATGTTAGTCTGTTGTGTGTGGAATTTAGGATGCGATAGAAACAAAACTTTATCCACCAAACCCGTCACTACACCCTTTTTTTGTGAGAACGGGTGGTTTGAGAAAAAATTGAGAAATCTACCCGAATTTGTTGGTTTTTTGTACAAATCAAATATGACGTTACCATCATCATACATTAATTTTACATCCAAAAAATTAATACCAAACTCATCACCATGATCAACCGTAAATTTTATGCGTTCGTGAAAAAGAAAAATGGTAATCTGTTATTGTTGCGGAAAAAAGGGTCACGTATCGAAAGACTGTCGTTTTAAGAGTTATGCATGTAACGCGTACGGAAAAAAGGGTCATTTAGAGATTGTTTGTAAAACTAAAGTATTAAGTAAAGAAAAGAAAGGTAATAACCAGAAATATAAAATGAGCGTTAAGACTAAAAATGTAGTTAAGAGTCCGAATCATTATATATAAGAGTCCGAAAACAGTAATGAGAGCCTAAATAACGTGTTTTATAGTAACGATATAGATAATAGTAAAATGCTCGGTAACATACAATCACTGAAAGTAAGCCTGAAGGTAAGAAATAAAGTACTAGCATTCGAAATTTATACAGGATCGCCGATTTCTGTAATATTAAAAAGAGATTTTGATAAGTTTAAGCTGTTTGGAAATGGGATACTGAATAAAACTACGCGTAATTTTAGAACATAACCGGGGACCCGATAATCCCTCTCGGTACTTTAAAGGTTAAGGTAGAATTTCAGAATAAAAAACGGGAACTTGAATTATTTGTTTTATCAGGCATCTATTATAGGTCGAAATTAGCTTTAAGCCCTAGGTATTGTTCAATTCAATAAATTGGTAGAGAAGCTATCAGTTAATGCAACGAAGAGCCTAATGACATTTGTAAAAGGTTCGAGTCACTTTTCTAGAAAACTGGGACATTATACCAAAAAAAATTTAAGTTTTTGCAAAGAGAATGTCAGTCCAGCAAACCAAGGCCGGTGCCTTTCGCGTTAAGAGAGAAAGTCAAAAAAGAGATTGATCGTTTAATAGGAAAAGGAGTTCTGCAAGCGGTTGAAAATAGTGAGTGGGCAACGCCTATTGTACCAGTTCCGAAATCGAACGGTCAAATACGTTTATGCGGAGATTATAAGGTGATACTTAATCCGCACTTACTGATAGATAAGCATCCAATTCCGAGTGTCAAATTTACTTAAAATTACGTGGTGGTACGATATTTACAAAATTAGATTTAGCGCAGGCCTATCAGCAGGTAGAGTTAGATGATGAATCAAAATCGTTAATCACGATAACAACTCATAAGGGTTTGTTTAGAAGTAATCGTTTGGGTTTCGGAATAGCATCAGCGCCTGGTTTGTTCCAACGCGAAATAGAAAAGATCTTACAGAACTTGGACGCAATATTCTTCGATGATTTAGTTATTACAAGAACTACCAGGGAAGAGCATGATCAAAATGTAATGAGAGTATTACAAAGATTATAAGATTATAGATTAGTTTTAAGTAGAGATAAATGTGCATTTGCGCAAAACAGTATTGAATTTTTAGGATTCGAGTTAAGCGCCAAGGGCATTCAAGCTTCAAGCAGGAAAGTTGACATAATTTTGAATATTAAAAAACCCGAGAATATTACAGAGCTCAAGTCATTTTTTATATGTGTTATATCCCGACAAAACCCTCTATCTTTTTATTATAAATATTGTACATCCAAAAAATTAATTCCAAATTCATCGCCATAATCTACCGTAAATTTTATGCGTTCGTGGTAAGCATTGAAGGAATTCAAGATGTTAGTGATTTGATTAGAAGGCGCTGCTAATAAGATATCATCCACATACCGATAATACACAGGTATGTGAATGGTAAGTGTATTAATATAAGATAAATCTATATAGATTTAGTTCTTGACGGCATCCAAAATAGATAGCAACTTATAAGAAAAGAAACTTTTTTATATTTAAAAGAATTCATCAAAGAAATCAAACTGATATTAGATTCTACATTTTTCAATCTTAATGAAAAAATTTATAAACAGATCTTTGATATTCCAATGAGTTCCCCATTGTCCGTAATAACATCAGATATTATGCAAGACCTAGAGATAGTTTCTCTTAAAAAACTATCTGTGATTCCTTTTATATTCGCTATGTGAATACTTTATATCGCCATTGCAATCAACAAAAATCATGTTCTGATCGATGTATTTTAATTTCTATCATCCGAGATTAAAGTTCACGCTTAAAGAAAGTGGAGACTCATTGAATTTTTTGGACATCACACTAATTAAAAATGATAACACATTTACTACAAATTTATATCGAAAATCACTCAGGACGATAATCAATTTTTTTCTTTTATCACTCACTATGTCAAAACATTGGAATCATAATAAACTTAATTGATCGTTGTTCTTCTTTTATCTCATCCAAAATTCTACTCAAAACACTTTGATATCATTAAAATCCTTTTAAAAAAATAGATATCCTTTAACGCTAATTTTTTCTATTATTCAGAAAAAACTTTATAAAAAATTCACATTGCTAAACAGTCAAATACTATCCCACAAAATTTGATCAATAAAAAAGCAGAAGATAATATTGGGGGTATAAATAAGTTTCCGCCGTTTGACCAACAATGGCGCTACCAGTATGTTATAGTTAAAATTGTCAGCTGTAAAACGTCATATCGTAAGGTTGGACATCTGGTAAGAACATAACCTTGAAATATTAGTGATTTTGCATCACCATCTTATATCTTTTTTCGTGCGAAAATGTCGAGTTTTGAGCCGAATAAGCATCATTTGCGGGAGCTTTTGATTTACTTCTTTAATTTGAAGAAATCTGCAGCTGAGGCGCATCGATTGCTTGTAGAAGCATATGGTGAGGCTGCCTTAAGTGAGAGAAGTTGCCGTGAGTGGTTTCAAAAGTTTAAGAACGGTGAATTTGACGTCGAAGAACGTAGCGGAAGGCCGAAAGTGTACGAAGACGCGGAATTGGAAGCATTATTGGATGAAGATTCGTGCCAAACGCAAGAAGCACTTGCACTTACATTAGGAGTGACTCAACCAGCAATTTCACATCGCTTAAAATCGTTGGGAATGATTCAAAAGCAAGGAAATTGGGTTCCATATGAACTGAAGCCGAGAAACGTTGAACGCCGATTTTTCACATGTGAAATGCTGCTTGCCAGGCATAAACGAAAGGGTTTTTTGCACCGTGTAGTCACTGGTGATGAAAAATGGATCCACTACGATAACCCAAAGAAGAAGAAATCATGGGGACCACCTGGCCATGCTTCAACATCGACAGCCAAGCCGAACATTCATGGGAAAAAGCTCATGTTGTGTATTTGGTGGGATCAGCTAGGTGTCGTTTATTATGAGTTGCTCAAACCGAACGAAACCATTACTAGGGCTCTCTACCGAACACAATTGATGAGATTGAGTCGAGCACTCAAGGAAAAACGCGCCCACTACTACTCCAGACACGACAAAGTTATTCTTCTGCATGATAATGCTCGTCCACAT
>NW_017305485.1:612452-616841 GCF_001594115.1 Trachymyrmex septentrionalis
TTGCTCCTTCTGATTACTACCTGTTTCGATCGATGGCGCATGGCCTGTCTGAGCAACACTTCACATCAAATGAAGATACCAAAAATTGGGTTGATTCGTGGATAGCTTCAAAAAATAAAGCGTTTTTCTGACGCGGTATCCGCATGCTGCCAGAAAGATGGGAAAAAGTAGTGGCTAGCGATGGACAATACTTCGAATAAAATATTAGGTACCGTTCTTTCACAATAAATGCCCAATTTTTGATAAAAAACGGCGGAAACTTATTTATACTCCTAATACAAAAAAACATTATTTTACGGTTTATTGTTAATGTATCAGAGAAAATAACAAAATCTTTTTAAAAATAATGCATCAATATGTATAGCTTACACAGGCATAAACAAATTAAACAAGTTTATTAGAGTATTTAAAGACAGGCTCCCATGGACATCTCATACAAATGTAGTTTGTAAAATTGATTGCAAAAATTACGATGCATCTTATGAGACAAACAAACATAACGTTTAAAACAAAAATTAACAAGCATAAGAAGTAAAAGAATATAAATTGGAATACGACACAACATTCCATAATCATAAAGTATAGACTAGAATTCTCGCACGAATTTGACTGGGATAATAAAAAAATTCTTGACAAAGAAAATTATTTAAACAGGCGACTGATATCAGAGATGATTTTGATACACAAGCAAAAAAATGATTTAAATATATTATAATATTGATAGCTTTTAAAATACAAAAAAAATATTTTGATAAAATCAATGAAAATTGCTTTTTGCAAACATGTGATAGTCCTGGGGCCTGGGAACAGTAGAACAGCATATGTATAGAGATGGCTCGTTAAGCAGAGAAGTAAAAAGACGTAGCGCTCAAAAAATCATCAAAATGTGCAAATTTTGCAACTACATTATATAATCAAATAACTTAGTGAAAAATATATAATTTAAATTAAAAGTATACTTTCAACTTGGGATAAGCATACATTTATTTACTTTCTAGCATATCAAAATTTAAAACTAAATTTCGTTCCGGAGATACGAGTCTTGAAGATGGACCCCGCAGCGGTCGGCCCACCGAGGTTGATTCGAATGATATCAAGGTACTGGTTGAGCAAGACCGGACGCTAAAGGTGCGAGAGATTGCGGAGACACTTAAAATAGGTTATGGAACCTACATACAAAGGCATTTGCAACAGCTTGGCTACGTGTCCCGCCTCGATGTTTGGGTGCCGCACAAGCTGACCGAGGAGAACCTGGCCAACCGCATATCCATCTGCAATTCACTTCTGAAGCGGCACGAAAGCGACCCGTTTCTCAAACGAATAGTGACTGGCGACGAAAAGTGGATCATCTATGACAACATAGTGCGCAAGAGATCGTGGGGAACCGCTGGCGAGCCGCCGAATGCCACCCCGAAGGCCGGCCTGCATCCGAAGAAGATTTTGCTATCCATATGGTGGGATCATCGTGGTGTGCTGTTTTACGAGCTGCTTCCTCAGGGAAAAACGATCGATTCGAAGATCTACTGCACGCAGCTAACGAAATTGAATCAAGCATTGCGACAGAAACGTCCAGAACTGATCAATCGCAAAGGTGTCATATTCCACCATGACAACGCCAGACCCCACACCGCAATAATCACTCAGCAAAAATTAGTGCAACTTGGCTGGGATGTTTTGCCTCACCCACCGTATTCACCAGACCTTGCGCCATCCGACTATCACTTGTTCCGGTCCCTGCAAAACTCCCTCAACGGGAAATCGTTCGCTGATCAGACAGTTGTGAAAACGTACCTCGACCGGTTTTTCGCCTCTAAGCCGCAGACCTTCTATGAGAGCGGAATAATGAAATTGTTGGAAAGATGGCAAGAGGTCATCAACAAAAACGGAGAATATATTATTGATCCTTTAAAATTCATCCTTTGTATGAAAAAAACTTGTTTTATTTTAGCCTTCAAAAACCGAACGAATATATGGATCCACCCAATATTTATAATAAAAAGATAGAGGGTTTTGTCGGGATATAACACATATAAAAAACGACTTGAGCTCTGTAATGTTCTCGGGTTTTTTAATATTCAAAATTATGTCAACTTTCCTGCTTGAAGCTTGAATGCCCTTGGCGCTTAACTCGAATCCTAAAAATTCAATACTGTTTTGCGCAAATGCACATTTATCTCTACTTAAAACTAATCTATAATCTTATAATCTTTGTAATACTCTCATTACATTTTGATCATGCTCTTCCCTGGTAGTTCTTGTAATAACTAAATCATCGAAGAATATTGCGTCCAAGTTCTGTAAGATCTTTTCTATTTCGCGTTGGAACAAACCAGGCGCTGATGCTATTCCGAAACCCAAACGATTACTTCTAAACAAACCCTTATGAGTTGTTATCGTGACTAACGATTTTGATTCATCATCTAACTCTACCTGCTGATAGGCCTGCGCTAAATCTAATTTTGTAAATATCGTACCACCACGTAATTTTAAGTAAATTTGACACTCGGAATTGGATGCTTATCTATCAGTAAGTGCGGATTAAGTATCACCTTATAATCTCCGCATAAACGTATTTGACCGTTCGATTTCGGAACTGGTACAATAGGCGTTGCCCACTCACTATTTTCAACCGCTTGCAGAACTCCTTTTCCTATTAAACGATCAATCTCTTTTTTGACTTTCTCTCTTAACGCGAAAGGCACCGGCCTTGGTTTGCTGGACTGACATTCTCTTTGCAAAAACTTAAATTTTTTTTGGTATAATGTCCCAGTTTTCTAGAAAAGTGACTCGAACCTTTTACAAATGTCATTAGGCTCTTCGTTGCATTAACTGATAGCTTCTCTACCAATTTATTGAATTGAACAATACCTTTTGTACGACAAGGGCAGGATTATTTTTGACCCATCCAAGATTCCATCACACTAACATCGAATCCTTAATCAACACCCTCCTCCGCAACGGGTATCCTCTACAATTTGTATTTAAGACCATAAAAAATAGAATAAAAACTCTTTCCAGAAAAAAGAATTTTAATACTACAAGTGAACAGAACATTAACTCTAACGGTAACTCTTCGGTAATGAAAAAATATTTCACGATTCCTTATTTAAATAACACTTCAGAAATTCAACATAGCATTTAAAAGTTTCAATTTGAATTTGTATATAACCGATGAATAATTTAAATAGGTTTATAAAAACTGGAAAAGATAAAATAAAAAAAGATGAAGCTTCCAAGGTCGTATATCAGATCAATTGTAAAGATTGTAATTATTCGTATGTGGGACAGACAAAAAGGAAATTAAAAACGCAAATAAAAGAATACATAAATGATATTAAGAAAAAAACTGTCAATTCCCTCTCGGTTATCTCGAATCATAGAATTGAAACTGATCACGAGATTGATTGGCTGAATACAAAAATATTAGATTCTGAACGCTCGCATTACAAAAGAATGATCTCTGAAATGATTCACATAAAAACAGAAAAAAATGGATTTTTGTTCCCACTATAAATAGACCTACAATTTCGAGCTTTGAGGCATTGTGAAAGTACAGATCAAATTATCAAAAAAATATATCACAATGTTCAAGTGTTGGACGAGTTCCGCGCCATGAGATACTCGTAAATTTGTCAAATTCATTCTTAAGTTTAAGAAAGGTCTCTAAATATCTTTCTTTTAACAAATTTAGTAAATTAATGACTTTACATACAAAAAAATAAGATAACAATTAACTCACTTAAAAATTTGAATTTGTGTTATAATAGAAATTGGTACTTGTGTTTCTCTTCGCGTGCGGCTTGTTTTGCATTTTATATATGAAGATAATAAGTATGAAAAAAGGTTGAGTAAAAAGGAGCATACAGCCATGGGAATGTTTGAGTACATGGATGAAATGTCGAGGGAAACTATTTTATAACCTTCAGGTAACAATAGACCGTTAATTCTTTTGACTAATTCGTAGCTATTCTTAATGTGTCCAAATTTTTCTTTTATATTTAGGCTCTTATTAATAATGTCCTTCAAAAAAACTGCTAGTTTATAGAAGGGACTATTAATGCAACTTATTATTATTCTCAGTGGAGTATTTGTCTTGTGAATCTTTGGGAGCCCATAGGATCTCGGCAATTCTCCGTCCGAAATGTACAATTTTTTATAAATTTCTTGATCAATAAAGCCCTTCGATCTCCAACTCATTAAGAGAGATCGTATTGTAGTAGTCATTTTATTTGTCGGGTCTCTGTTTATTAATCTGTAAGTGTTTTTGTCCGAAAGTATGTCCTGCATTTTCTCTATGTAATCCCGGTATGTCAAAATTACAGTAGTATTACCCTTGTCCGCCCTGGTGACTAATAGGCCCGGATTATCATTCAAGAACATCCTAAGTTC
>NW_017305485.1:619248-650423 GCF_001594115.1 Trachymyrmex septentrionalis
ATAGGAGACTTCTATCCATAGAATTTTGACGACTATTATCGCAGACCAATGAAAACGATTGCGTATAATTCGGATAAAGAAATAAAAAAATGCGTACATACGAATGTTACAATCATCCTTCGAATTATGTATTTGATTAATCCAAATGTAATTTTTAATTACTTATATTGAGTCGGACTAATTTGTAAAAATAGGAAATATTAAAATTATACTATCTGTCAATTTGTTATTAGTAAAAATATGTTCTTTGTTTAAACTTAACGGATTTATGTACTGAAGAGGGTCAAATCTTGACCGAAACGTCTACATGTCAAAATAATAATATTGAACTTATTGACATCTTGAACTGTGGCTGTATACTTTTTATTTTTTAATCTTTATAAAGATAAATATTTTAGCATTATTCCAAGACAATTTACGTTTAAAAACGTAAGCTGAAAACTTGATAATACTCCAGATTAGGAGATCCCCTCCAATGACCTTGACCTTGACCATATGTTGTAAAAGTCGTGACCTTGAGCAACAGGTTTTAGCCGTCGTTAAATACATTTTAAACGTAACTATATTACCGTTACTATATAATTATATAACTGCTATTATATATATATATAATTTTATAAATAATTTATTCCTTAATAAAAATATATTTAATAATAAATTTATTAGGACCATATATAATGTGAATACGTAATAAGTATTAAAAAGCAATGCCTATAATGGTCGAAGTTGGATCTTGAGTGCTTTAAATTTTGTGTGAATATATATACCACGTTTATAGTCTCTCGAATTGAGCGCCGAAATAGTTTTCCGAACTTAAAAACGCAACTGAACTATTATAATAATATCACAAATTAAATTGATTAGCAATTTAATAATAATTTGATGCTCAATTGGAATTATTTTAACAAGATCTTAATGTATTGAAAATCTGTAAATAAATTAATTGACTATATCTGATACACGAGATTTTGCCTTATCGTAGTATGAGAAGTTTTGAGATAAAAATTATATAAAAATATTAGATACTAAACTTAGATGGTGTTTTTGTTTAAAAAACTTATTTATCTCGATATCAAAAACAAAAAATACATCAATCGAAGTATTTGCTAGCTATACATTTTTCCCATCTTTGTGGCAATAAGTGGATTCCGCGATGATAGAACGATTGGTCTTTTGAAGCAATCCATTCATCGATCCATTTTCGCACATCCTCGTAATTTCTGAAGTGTGTATCCACCAAGCCGTACTGCATCGATCGAAACAAATAATAGTCTGAAGGAGCTAAGTCTGGTGAATATGCTGAGTACGGGAGAACTTCCCACTCTGCATCAGTGTTTCCTTGACGGCTTTTG
Source organism: Trachymyrmex septentrionalis (assembly GCF_001594115.1). Lineage (NCBI taxonomy): Eukaryota > Metazoa > Arthropoda > Insecta > Hymenoptera > Formicidae > Trachymyrmex > Trachymyrmex septentrionalis. Next base: position 620,601 of record NW_017305485.1, read on the forward strand.
CAACGTGTGATCGAGCGTTGTCGTACAAAAGCTTTGTCGTAAAAATAACTTTACGTCGATTGCTGGCTACTGTTGGCCTTTTTTCCAACAATGCTTCATTCAGACGATTCAATTGTAATTGATATCTTCCATGATACTTTCGTTTGGTTTGAATAGCTCATAGTAAACGACGCCTTGCATATCCCATCAAATGCAGAGCATTACTTTGTGGCCATGGATATTTTGCTTTGGTGTAAATGTTGATAATTGGCCAGGATTCACCCATGACACTTTTTGCGTTTTGGATTATTAAAATAGATCCATTTTTCATCGCTAGTCACAATGTGCCACAAAAAACTCTTTTTTCTGCCTGGCGAGCAAAGAAATAGAGATGTTTAAGCGATTAGCAATGGCATTTTCGGTTAATTTGTGTGGTACCCATTTTCCTTTCTTTTGAATCTTTCCCATTGTATGTAGAAACAGTCATCAGAGTAACATTTAATACATAGACAATTCTTGGAGCGTTTGAGCTGAGTTTTCGTCCAATATGCTTCCAATTCGGTGTCTTCAAACTTTTTTGGTTGACCTGAGCGTTGTTTATCATTCACATCATAATCACCACTCTTAAATCGTTGAAACTATTTTCAAAGTAATGAAGCAGCATATGTCGAAAAAACAACTTATCGCATTCCATGTAATAACAAAAAAAATGGCACTATTCGCTTAAATAAATTTTTTCGCACCGAATTTTATTGAATTTGATTAAATGTCTAACCTCTAAAATGCAGCTTCAGATGTTAAAGTAAATTACACCTACAACTAGCATCATTTAAATATGAGCCGCCGACTAAGTTTAGTACCTAATATGTAGAATAAAGAAAATTATTTTATACATTTTAAATTCAAAATATGATTCTTTAAAATGCATTACTTTACTCCTATTTTCAATCTTTATATTATTGTTAAATATTTTCCCTTTTTACAATCGTCTTCAGGGCTTAATTAAATAACTTAGTCTTAGTATATTGATGTAAAGATGAAATAACTTTATGTACCTATAACAATCTTTATAACAATACATAAGTATTAACAATGTATCTTTCTTATTCATGTATTCTTTCTTATTTATTGATGTAATACACACATGTGATTTAATTCGACAGATAAATCTTCCAATACATACACATAAATACTTAGATTTTGCGTACTTATATATGTCTTATCGTAAAATATAAAAATATAAAAATCTGTGCTACCCTGATGAAAATTTTTCTCAGAATTTTTCAGAATTTCTATATAACTTGATAACTTTTTCACATTTTTTATACGAATTGGAACATTTCTCAGAAAATCTACATCTTTTTTCAGAATTTTTTAATAATTTCTGATAAAATGTTATAAAATCTAAAAAATTAAAAAATATTTTTTAAAAATTGTGGGATGAGAATCATTTCAGAATTCACTTGTATGAAAAATTCTAAGAGAAGATGTAAACTTTCCGAATATTTCTGAGTATTTCTGAAAAATGTTTCAATTTGTATAAAAATTATTAGAAAAATTTTCACCACGGTATACAATTAAAAATGCGAAAAAAGAAAAGCAGTATACATATATTCCCCTTTTGAATAGAAATATCACTTATATAAATGGGATATTAAATTTGTTATAATATAATATACATTATACGAAATATTGCTATTTAATTTTATTCAGATTTATAAATTGATAATCCTCAATTCCATTTGTATTTATATTTTGCTATAAATTTCATTCTTCATTACTAAAACATTGTTTTCTTTGTTTAATATTATTTTTTTGTTTTATAATTTCATATACACTTTTTAGTATCGGTGATTATTGATATTTCTGTTTCACAAGGAATTTGGTACATTTAGTATATTTTTATTACCTTTTATATTACTTAATGATATATTATTTAAATGATATATATCGCATATCGATTTTCAAACCAATACAATGTAACATCTAAATATTTAATTTTACATATTCTTATTAATATAATACACTTTTTTAGTTATTGTTACAAAAGTAGTAATAATACGCCAATGTATAAATAAAAAAAAAATCTTTTTTGAGTAAGTTCTTTTAGTTATATCTTCCCTATTATGTTAACAAGTATTGACTTTCCTAAAATATTACCCAGGAAAAAAAGATTTTATAATTATATAAGATTATATAAAGACATATTTCATATAATAATATTCATAATTTTTTCATGTAATTATATATAAAACAATTTTTCTAGAGTATATACTGAAAAAATATTAAATTGTAATACATATTTCTTTAAATGGTACTAAGTAAGAATTTATTTACAGTAAATAAATAATGACTTATTTAAAAAAATGATATCGATGCTTAAGTCCAATTAATAATTTTTTATTAAATAAATATATGTTTACATTTAATTAAATATACACATATTTGAATACATTTAGTAAATATATTTATTTACTTAGAACCATTCAAACAATTATTTCTTAAAATTTAATATTAATTTCCAGTGTGTATGTAGAAAAATATTTAAAAAATGTTTAAATTCGCACTAACCTAACAATTTATATATAATATAATATTATATATGCGTGCGTACGTACGTGTGTGAATATCTTGTGTGAATATTTAATATCTCTTAACTATAAATGTAATTAATAAAGATAAAATGATATGTGGCACTGTAAAAAATATGTAACAAAATATTCAGTTTTTATTTAATAGTATTGTTTTATATATTTGGTTTGAGGCGTGATGCCTCTTACGTTACGTGAAACGCGCCTTTTCTCTTACCAAAATGCCTTATATTATACTATAGCTTGTACTGCGTGGTGTATGGTTGTAAATAATATGAATGCTGCTTGTTCAGAATCCTGCTTTATTTGCCTTGTACAAAACGAGCTTACTATGCTCGCTCGAGTAAGAAGATACACAGAGAGAAAAGAAAAATGTCGTTTCTCTGTTGAGGGACGAAACCGAACAGAACGAATGATGCGCATCGAAGCTTACATGCTCGAAAATGCGCGAAGGCGATCGCTCACGTGACGATCTGAGGTCATACCCTCACGTGACGATCTAGGGTCATACATAGCGAATTTCGGTATTGAGAGAAAGCACAGTAAACTACAGCGCGACTAGGGATATTTGCGTTAGGTGGATGTATCAGATCTGCATTGGTGCGAGTTAAATATTATTGTATTGTATTTCAAATTATTGATACGTGTACATGCCGCCGCCCTTAAAAAAATTATCTTTCAACGAAAAAGAAAAAAAAAAGTGTGTAAAACTTGCGCTAATAAGAAAAACCTTCGACTTAAGAGAATAATAAATATGAATACAAACAAGTTTAAAGTTAATTGCAAATGTCACAACTACATCTTTTCCTCACTAGAAAGCGGACATAGACGAGTGATTGGGCGTTTATAACTACCAGCTGTACGCACAGTGGCAACGCGGGTTTCCTCCATGTCCAGATCCATTCTTGGAATGTCAACGTTTCGTGAACCTTGCAGTCCACTTCATCAGGGCGAGGAGCAGCCTGATACTAAGTATATTCCAAGAATAGATCTGGATACGCAGGAAACCCGCGAAACGCATAATCTTTATAATGTATTTAATGTGAAAATAATAACTTTATTTTCAGACACTTGTTTCATTCCTAAGTTGTTTCAGTTTCTGAATTTAGATCAGTAGAAATTTATCGTCTTCTCTACCAAACGTATTGAAATGTGTATTTTTAACGATATCGTTTTTAAAATTCAAAAATGCTTTTAGATTTAATGGAATATTAAAATGAAGGTATCACCCTCACATAATATAATCAAAATAATAAAGTACTAATCGTTAGATATCATCGTTCTATATAATTTTAATTAAGTCTAAAACAAACTAGCTTGTTGCTCGCGTTAAAAAAAATTCACTTTTCTCTCACTATTTCGAATACAAAGCTCAATACGAATACAAGCTATTCTCACTTTTTTTGGAGCACTGAATCGGCGACAAATCTGAAATGGTTTCGATCGGATTGTAGTTTTAATTTAATCGTATAAAAATATATAATGTTTTTAAAACCGTTATAAATTTTAATAAAAATTATATTAGGAATAACAAGTATATATATAAAAAAAGGATGTATATCAACTGCCCACACGCTAATTGGTTAATTTAAAATAATCTCATTGGTAAAGCAGTTAAAAATTACTAGGACCGGTCGATATAAGTGGTGTGTGCAGTTGAATTGTATGCAAGTGCGCCGCTCCCTATAAAAAAAGATCTATTTTTTATAATATCTTTTAACATAATATAATACAAGCATAGTAAATAATTACATTTGTCACCGATGAAATACTTTTAAAGACGCTTATAGAAATTCGCATGACTGTTAAAAATGATTAAGGCTTGGTTGCATCAACGTTACTTTAATTTTAAATAAGATTCAAAATTTAAAATTTTCTCGTTTTAAAGCGAAAGGGAGACAGAGAGAGAGAGAGATAGAGAGAGAGAGCGAGAGTTTTAAATCTTGCTTAAAGTCAAAGTAACATTGGTGGCAATCGGGCTTAAGAGTAAGAAACTGATAATACGGTACTAATTTTATGATTTATTAGTTTCGTAGACATGTATATATGTTTAAAACTCAATAATCGATTTTTATATAAAACTGTGATTTTAATGTTATCATCCGAGTTTAATTATCAATAGGGATGATAACTGCAGAGAAAAAAATTGTAATTTTTGACAATATATAAGATATAGCATTAAAAGTATGCCTATTTATTTATACAGCATTTGTATAATAAAAAATCACGAATTTAATAATGTATTATTGAAATATTAGAAGGATCCCATTTACCTATAATCCCAATTGCACACACCACTTGACATATAATAGTCTTTTTAAATTTGACTTCTGTAATCTTTGCATTCCTCACACGTACTTTTACAAATACTAATGTCATAGTAGACTGGACATGTGTTGCGCGCGCATCTGCACTTAATTGTATTAAGTTCTCACAATGTATGCAATGTAATTCCATAAGGTTATGTATAACCGACGAAATACTATTAAAGACCGACATCCTTACGGAAGTTCGCGTCCTTGCGAATATTGAAGTAATTAAGAGTTAAAAACTGATAATATTGTACTAATTTTATGATTTAGTTTAGTAGATGTATTTGTGCATTTAGAACTCGATAATACTCGATTTTGCTTTAAAATTGTAATTTCAGTGTTATCGTCAAAGTTTGATTATCAACAGAGATGACAATAACTGTAGAGAAAAAATTATAGTTTTTCTGCAATATATAGAATATTATAGTTACTTTACAAGTATGTATATTTATTTATGAAACATTTATGTAATAAAAAATCATGAATTTAATCGTGTATGAGCCAAATATTTATGTTAATAATAGCAAATTTATATCAATTGTCGATAATATCAGCATTCTTCAATTACCTCCGGGCTCTTGGGATCCTTTTTATACCGCCGAAAATTTGCCCAGGGTTGACGGTCTTTAATAGTATCTCGTCGGTGGTATAACTATTTGTGTAATGTATTCTTTTGTAATACATAATACATATCACTTATTCTGCTAAGGTTATGTACACTGTAGTGCACTTTGACAGATTAACATGCGCAACTGCGTTCGCACAAGTACGCCGTAATTGGTAAACTCGTGTTGTAGAGAGGGTACTCTATAATTTTGGCATTCCACTCTTATCACCCTATTGGTCAAATTTAGGGAGATTCTACTGTATCAGCTGGTGCCTAGTAATTTTTCACTTTACCAATGAGAATATTTTATTTTTAAATTGACCAATTAGCGAGGCGTGTGTGCAACATGCATGTGTGCAATAGAAGCCTTCTCGACCTGTGTTAATTATATATAATCATAAATTTTTATTGATTGTTGGTAATGTCATTGTTCTTCAATTATTCCCCGGAGTTCCATTGAATATTATAGTCACGAAAATTTGCTCAAGGTTGACTGTTTAAGGGGATGCTGGAGCCTCCTGTATAACCAATAAAATAAGCGTTTTTCATGTTTTTGTTTCTGTCGAAATTCTTCCTAGTAGTTTCACAGAATAAAGGTATGTATTTAGCGTTGGTTGCCATACTGAAATAAAAATGGATATAAAAATGGGGAATGAATTAAAAAATGTAATTTTTTATTTTTTTCAGCTTTGAACACGAAATACATCAGCGACAAGTGCATAAGCATATATATTTTAATTGAGGAAAAGAAATTTTTATTCTGTGAAATTGCTACGAGGAAATTTTACAATAACAAAAACATCAAAAACGCTTTATCGGTAATACAGGCGGCTTCAGCATCTCGAATCGTTGGTGGTGCCACAAACTCAGATTTCTCTTTGACGGTCTGATGATATCGTGTGCTCGAAAGATAAATTCTTTTTTTTTTTTTTTGACGAGTAATGTTATTTGCCGTATGCGGGCGCCATTTTCGTTCGCGGCATCGGCCACGTCCTAACTTCATGGCAGGAATATCGTGTTTAGAGCCTTGTTAATGCAACCACAGCGATAATTTAGCACTTGAAATAGTGGATCGTGAATAATCATCAGCAACAAGATGGTACGTAAAAAAAAAAAAAAAAACACAAGAAAACCGAGTCAACATGCAACAATATCAGAGTAATAATACGTTGTGTGCTTGTTGCGTTGACATTTATTCTCGAGACATGTCAAAACATCCATTCCCTTCTCAGGATGATGAAAAATTCATCCGCGTAGCGTAATTAGAAATATTTTATTTTTCTATGTGAATTTCATGAGAAGAATAAATTTTCTAAACGCGAATCTCACAAACGTAATATACATACGTTTAAAATAAAAACTACTGTAGAATGAAAAAAATCTTGATGACAGCAAAAAATACAGTATGAAACTTAACGAATTGTAAATCAAGGATCTTCTGCTTAGCCTCTAAGATTAGACATCAAGCGGAAGCTAACGGCCAGATCAGACAGAGTGAAGAGTGTGGATCTTCACCCGACTGAGCCATGGATGCTCTGCTCGCTATACCAAGGCCACGTCAATATCTGGAATCATGAAACGCAGACCCTGGTGAAGACATTTGAGGTATGCGACCTGCCAGTACGGACAGCAAAGTTCGTGCCACGTAAGAACTGGGTTATCACTGGCTCCGATGACATGCAAATCAGAATATTTAATTATAACACCTTGGAACGTGTTCACTCGTTTGAGGCGCACAGCGATTATGTCAGATGTATAGCCGTGCATCCGACACAGCCGTTCATACTTACAAGTAGTGGTAAGTTAAAAGACTGTCTGTCTTAAATTTTTAATAAGATTAAGTAATTAGGTAGTTTATGCCTACTTCTATTAATGTAAATTAATTTTAATCTCAATTCAACTTATTTTTTATCTTTTTCTAAATCCTATAACTAGAACCAAGATTAAAATTAAGCTAAATTGATACATATAGGCATTAAAATAATTTATTAAAGATATACAAATTGATAGGTGGAGTACTCAGAACATCTTTCAACAAAATTTTTTATTTTGTAGTTATATTTTTTAGTTAAATTTATATTAATTAATTAAGTTCTTATGAAATAAAGGAAAATAAAAATAATAAACTTTAAAACTTTAATACTTTTTATTTTTCTTTTCCAGAACAAGATTTTAAAGAAAATTATATCTGAGATGTTGTAGCCATTCCACCTATTTAAAAGGCTAAGTTATTCATATATAATATATAATGTAGCAAAGATTTTTCTTTGTAGATGATATGTGGATAAAATTGTGGAATTGGGAGAAGTCCTGGATCTGCCAACAAGTATTTGAGGGACACACTCACTATGTCATGCAGATTGTATTTAATCCAAAGGACAACAATACTTTTGCCAGTGCTTCCCTTGACAGAACTGTCAAAGTGTGGCAGCTTGGTTCGTCTACAGCTAATTTTACCTTGGAAGGTCACGAGAAAGGTGTTAATTGTGTGGATTATTACCACGGTGGTGACAAACCGTACCTAATCTCGGGAGCTGATGACAGATACGTCAAGATATGGGATTATCAAAACAAGACCTGCGTACAGACTTTAGGAGGCCACACCCAAAATATTTCCGCTGTATGTTTCCATCCAGAATTGCCAATCTTTCTTACAGCCTCGGAGGATGGTACCGTTAGAATATGGCATGCAGGAATGTACAGATTGGAGTCTTCTCTTAACTATGGCTTTGAGAGAGTATGGACCATAGCATGCATGCGAGGTTCGAACAACGTTGCCATTGGATATGATGAAGGTAGCGTTATGGTTAAAGTCGGTCGAGAAGAACCAGCTGTTTCGATGGATTCATTGGGTGGCAAGATTGTATGGGCACGTCATAGCGAAATCCAGCAGGTAAACTTAAAGGCGTTGGGCGAGGAGGCACAAGATGGAGAACGACTACCGTTAGCCGTCAAAGACATGGGTGCTTGCGAAATATATCCACAGACCATACAGCACAATCCGAACGGACGATTTCTGGTGGTTTGTGGCGATGGAGAATACATTATATACACATCAATGGCGTTGAGAAACAAAGCATTTGGACAGGCGTCAGAATTCGTGTGGGCAGCAGATTCAAGTCAATATGCAGTAAGGGAGGGGAACACAACAGTAAAGGTCTTCAAAAACTTCAAGGAAAAGAAAAGCTTTAAGCCAGATTTCGGAGCGGATGGTACGTCTTTTACTTTTCTTCTTTATTCTTATTTCATTTATTCTTTATATGCATTTTTCTTTTTACTCCCGACTGCTGCCAATCGAAGGTGGTAAAAAGAGAAGTATGCGTTTTACCGACATCAAAACTTTGTTCTATTTTATTTTTTATATGTATTTTTCTTTTTCTATTTTTTTTTGCTGTTATTCTTTATTATATATATGTTCTAATTCTCTTGTTGGAGGACTAGCCTTAGAACATTAAGAAATGCTTAATCTATCTCCATATAGACTTGACTTCTATATATCATTGTCGCTTGCAGGCATCTTTGGTGGATTTTTACTTGGCGTCTCGTCAGGATCCGGCCTCTGCTTCTTTGATTGGGATACGTTAAAATTGATCCGTCGCATAGACATACAACCCACACACGTATATTGGGCCGAAAATGCGTCGCTGGTGGCGTTAGCCACATCAGACCAATATTTTATCCTGAAATATCACGCGGACGTTGTTGTTAATGCCACGGAAAACTCTGAGGATATTGAAAATGCGTTCGAGGTACATTTGCACGACTTAGTAAACTTTCAGCATTTTCTATTTCTAATTTTTATAAACAATATTTTTAGATGATAGCAGAAATGAACGAAGTGGTGAAAACAGGCTTGTGGGTTGGAGACTGTTTCATCTACACTAACAGCGTTAATCGCATTAATTACTTTGTGGGCGGTGAAGTGGTCACTGTCTCCCATCTGGATAGACCAATGTACTTGCTGGGATACGTACCAAGAGACAACAGATTATACCTTTGCGATAAAGAACTGTCTGTAGTCTCGTATTCTTTGCTATTGTCAGTGCTGGAGTATCAGACCGCAGTCATGCGAAAAGATTTCGAAACTGCCAATAGAGTATTGCCGACTGTCCCAAAGGAACATCGAACGCGAGTAGCTCACTTTTTAGAAAAGCAGGTGTGTAATATAATATGATATTTGCAATTGTATATAACTCTGGAATGCTATTATGGATAAATTTGTCTTGCAATCTATAAAATAGATATAAAGTGTAAAAAAATTCTAAATTATTTGGATGAATTTTCATCTAAAGTAATGTTAATATTTAAAAAATATGTATGTGGAGCATTCCAGGATTAACAATTATTTATTAAGAATTATTTTCATTTTTATGATATTAATATGTAACAGAAAGGAGAGAAGGAAAAGAAAAATGGAAATGGGGAAATAAAGAAATGGGGGAGATTCAGGAATTTTTAAATACTTGGATTTCACACTTAACAGGAGAGGAGACTATAAAAGATATATAAAGGGAATAAGTAGAAAAGGAAAAATCACTGCAAGGAAAGTCTAGGATTTAGGAGAAAGGATATGTAATGACTTTTGGAGGCTGTTTAAATACCTGATATTAAGTGTAATATTATATGGGAGATTTGAGTATAAGAAAGAATTTTATAGAGAAAGTGATGCTAGATTATGTGAGGTGGTTGTTTGGATTGTTATGTCGTAATTACTTGATTATGAAGGTATGAATAAATTAAGGGTAGGCTGGAGGATAAGAGCGAGAAGATATGAGGAAAGAATAAAATCGGAAAATGTAGATAGTTTAGTGAGGGTAAACATATTGTGAGGAAAAACAAAGATATGAATGGAATGATAAATATAGAAGTGAGAGAAAAAAATATTATAATAGAAATAGGTGAGAAATTGAGCCAAGAGAAGTAGTTAAGCATGAGTTGGAGGATTTAATTGGTAGGGAGAGGGACATTTCAAACACAATGGGATAGCAAAACAAGAAATGGCTAAATATAACACGAAATAAAGGAATAGGTAATAAAAATAGAGGACTGGTATAGCTAAGGAAAGAAAATTTAGACAGATTGAAGAGAGGGGATGAAATAAGATCTTTAGTAAAATTAAGGTGTGAAAATTTCGAGGAGGCTAATAAATACTGGTTAGAAGAAAGTGAAAATGTATATTCTGTGAAAAAGGCAAAAACAATATAGAACATTATGTGATAGAGTGCAAATTGAAAAGTAGATTTCATGAGTTACGAAAAGTTAAGGGAAGGATTCTACACAGATTATGGGGAGAGGAGTTAAATAAAATAAAAGGAAAGGTAATGAAGAAATTTTGGAAGGATGGGAAGAACTGAGACATAGGAGAAAAAAAAGGGAGAGATACAGGACTGTTAGGAGAAAATAGTTGTGAATAAAGTGGAGAAAGACAGGAGAAAATAGCTGCGAATAAAACGAAGAAAGATGCAAGTCAAAGGAAAAGAAAGTATGACAGTAAGAAATAAGCAAATGGTTGTGATAAAAAATGAGGCTGTAAGTATTGTATATAAACTGTGTGTAAGGAATATTAGGTAGGAGGTAAATAGATAGACAAGTTAAAAAGGTAGAGGAGATAATTAAGAAAAACGGGGAAGAATTTAGGGAAAATGTTATTTAATTAGGCGTGTAAAAAGGAGCACATGGATAATATGGAAAGATGTATGAAGTTAAGATATCTTTTGTAAAGCAAGTCTTCTTAGCTGTATATGCTAAAGCGAATAAAATTCTATTCTATTTTCATCTTTATCTCGATTTTACAGGGTTTCAAAGAACAAGCTTTGGCGGTATCGACGGATCCCGAACACAGATTCGAGTTAGCACTTGCGTTAGGAAACCTCGCAACTGCACACACTCTCGCCAAAGAAGCTAACAGCCAGCAAAAGTGGCGGCAATTGGCATCCCTCGCCACACAGAAAGGGAAACTCTGTTTGGCGCAAGAATGCCTGCATCAAGCGCAAGATTTCGGTGGTCTGTTGTTACTAGCTACCAGCACAGGAAACTCAGATATGATACAAAAGCTCGGCGCGGTAGCGGATGATACGGGAAAGAACAATATTTCCTTTCTATCGAACTTTATATTGGGCGACGTGGATAAATGTCTCGATATTTTAATCAAGACGGATAGAATTCCCGAGGCTGCGTTCTTTGCCAGGACATATGCGCCCAGTAAAATCTCCGCCATTATCAAATTATGGAAGGAGAAACTCTCAGCGGTGAGCGAGAAAGCCGGACAGAGTTTGGCGGATCCTGAACAGTACGAGAATCTTTTTCCCGGATACAGAGAAGCCCTGAAGGTGGAAAAGTTCTTACGAGAAGAAAGCAAGAAAAAAATTCCGGCTTCTGCATTTCCTACCGTTACGGTACGCTCATATTATTTATAAATAGCAGTATTAACAATAAGAATCAAATATTAAAATCTTTGTTATTGAAATGTATTGTGACAGATACCGAGATACGCAATTAGTTGTGCGTTAAGCCGATTGATCGAAAAACAATAAACTGTGATTGCATTAATGCGACGCAAATCATCTCGCTGAGACCAATCTATTACTCGTCTCAATCTCGAGCGACAAGTATAATAATAACAACAAAAACACTGTGGAGGAGTTAAACAATATTTTTATAGATACTACTCGTAATCACGTGATAAAATCGAGTCACGCTTGTTACTATGCTCGTGATAATAAAAATTTTACATTCCCGCATCTTTGTTATCGCGTCGTTATAGCTCGGGAGATTATATAAAATCGATCTTGCGCTTGCCGATAAATCTTCCATTTTACCGACAAAGGATCTGTCATGTCATTATAAAACAAACATAATTAATTATTACATAAAATATTTGAAAGAATATGTATTTGTACATACATATTGTTGAATGCGTTACAAAGAAATCGTATGATTAAATAAGTTGTATTAATTTTGAAGTCTAATATCGAGCGAAAGCCGTTGGAGGAGATGTTGGCCGCTGAGCAGTCGGGCGCATTTCAATACAAGGACAGCGTGAACAGTACCTCCGAGACCGAGGAGAAGCCAACTGAAGCGATGATCGACAGATTGCAAGATCTTTCAATATCAACAATAAAGGATATCCTGAATAAAGCAACCACATCTATAGTGAAGCCAGAAGTACCTGAAAAAGCAACGACGAAGCCCACGAGTAGTTCCAGGCCTCTCACAGTGGATGACGACGACGATTTAGACATTGATCTGGAAATCGACGATAATATCGATACTACAGTGAGTGTTCCATATTACATATTTGTAATATTTATAAATACAAAACTATTTTATATAGATGCATATATTTATAAACGTACAGTAATTTTAACTCTGTCTCTATTTTTGTTACTTTTTATTCGCTTTGTTTTTAAGAATATGCATTCTGCAATTAGGAACATTTTACAACTTTACAATTTTAAGTATTTTACAATTTAAAATGATCGATTTACTTCCATTAAGGTAATAATCTGTATACAAATTTTGTAACATAAACATTAAGCTTCGTAATCCTAAGATCGTTGAAGATAAGTCGAAAGCAAAGAAGGCGCGAACAAATAAGAGTTGGAAGGCGTACAATTAGGCGACGGTTTAATGCTCTTAAATATGGATGTAACTTTAGACGGGTATAGTATTACCAAAACACGGCAAGAAAGGGGCTGCATGACGCGCATATACCATACATGTATAAATCTCATGCACGTGCAGAATACACCGAAATGCACGTCCTATTTACATAACTCCTACGTGTATATTATATATCATGGGGCAAGTACACGTGTAACACGATTAATGCGTCGCTAAAAAAAGAATAAATCGCGGTGATAAAAGTCCAAATAACAGTAATACAAAAAAAAAAGCGAGAGACAGCTTACACGACAATCTATTTAGATGATCTTGTGATCTATCAACGACGCTGTTGAAATTAATGGAAATATTTTTTTTAAATTAACTAACTCTCTCTCGAGAAGAATTTATGTATTTAAATTTTATGCAAGTCTCATTTATATCAGCATGCATTTATAGGCGCATGCATATGCGAAAATCGGCGACAGATCATTAAGCCTCCGCTCCCGGTGTAACTGATACGAACGCGGGAGAACAGTGGTACACACTCTCTCCTTCTCTTTTTCTCTGCGAGCTTTTGCGAAAGACCTCGGGGGCTTGTTTGCTGCAAGGCAGTCACGCCGCATTTTGTTTACAGACTTGTTGCCATAACACTCGACTCCGGAGTCGAATCGTACCCCTCCTACTATAAGGTTCCGACCATTACTACGTTTTGTCACGCTCTGCCTCCCTTTTTTTTTTTCATTCACTCGCGATGGTGCATTTAGGATATGCCTTTCGATATTTCTCGCTTTTATGATTTCAAGAGAGGGGAAGAAAAAAGATTGCGAAATATTCAAATTATTTTCTAATTATTTCATTATTTTATAAACGCGACGCTTGTCCCTTATTTAAGCGTTATTGGTGAGGAAGATTTGTAAAATAACAAATATTTCCTTAAATTGATGCTAATTTGTAATTTGTGATGTATTTTCAGTTTAGTTGCGTTCAAGTTCAACAAACCGAATCGGCGTGCAGTTTTATAAAGCTAAAATATATTTGCTTTGTATTAGGAAAAATAGGAATCTTTTTCTTATTTGTTTTGTACTTATCGATTTAAATTTCTTATAATTGAAATATTTTCTATTCTAGGGTGTCAATCTCGATGATGATCTTCTCGAAGAAGAAGATTAATAGTTAAAACAGGAGATGAATGACGTACATCCACATCGTTCTTTCTGCTTTAGTCATTCCCGCAAGAAAAGAAGAGACACAAATGATGAGAGGATAATGATGAGAATCGTTATTTAGAATCGAGTATTAACATTATAAAATTTATCCCTGTGCGCAAGTGTGTTTGTATCGCTGCATGAATTAACGAAGATAATGCAGCGCGTATTTGCCGGTTGCTATCGGTCACTAAAAGTTAAATATATTGTTAATATAACGGGAAGTATAATATGTGCTCCTATTCATCTCCATTTTATTGTGAATATTTCCATTTCCTCTGACCTGACACTAAGAACATTCCATCTTTAATTTATCATAACGAGCAATATACACAATATGTTTCTGAAAGTCAGCGGATAAAGAAAAAGTGACGTTCATTTCAAAAATTAAAAATTAATTTTTATTAGTAAGGATTTTTTGACGTCAATAAGTCTCAGTTTCAAAATGTTTTCTCCAAATTAAAATTTTGAAGACACAAATAAATAGTATTATTTTTTATATTACTTTATTCTATCATATGATATTATTTTCAATTTGAAGCGAACTTTTGATAAAGTTTTAATTTGGAATGTGTGTGTGTAAATTGATAAGGTAAATATCCGATATATTTCCGAGATATCACAAATATATCGGACGATGAACTCTTTCGTTCGCGCGAAAGGGTCGACCCTAAATTTGGCGAGGAACAAGCGCTAGACATTTTCAACTTTGAAGTGACCGAGTCCGATATATCAGCTGCGCGTATTTGTCACGTTGCATTTCCCTCCGGATTTTTGGACCGGCCGAGAGTGCGTGCGTAAAAGCCGGAGTCGAATCGATACACTCGTACGTGTCACAAGGTGCCGGGGGGAAAAACAAAGAGGCGCAGTTAGCACGAGCCGTACGTGCCCGGCCGTGCACTCACGAAAGAGGGAACGGGCGTGCGTGTTGAGGCAAAATACATTCATTATTAAAGCCAACAGGAAAAGGTGGTGCGAAGAGAGTTAAGCTTATCTGAATAACCGAGGAAATAGATCGCTACTATTTTTTCATAGAGACAATAAAACACGATTATTATCGAATAACGAAAATTACGAGCGAAATATTTTTTTTATTTAACCATGCAACGCCATCCTACATCGAAAATGCGCGTTTTTAGTCGCTTGACATTTCGAATAGACCCACATATTTGTTGATTTGAGTACCGTAACATCCGAGTGTGTAAAATACAAATACCAATGTAGCGTAATTATAATGTAATTATTTTAAAATATTGATAATACGACATTAAAATATTAACGTCATAATTAATTAAATATTGATGTCGTTAAATGTAACGTTCACACAAACGTAACACAAACGTAAGTGCATGTATGATTATTCCGATACTATTACAGAAATACAATACTAGCCAATTTATTTCTGAAAGATAGTAATTAATTACTTATTTGGAGTATCAAAAACATTAAACCAACAGTGCTTTTAATAATTAAAAATTAGTTGCTATATTAAATACTTATTTTAATTATTTTAGTTTCCTCTTTCAGTATTAAATTTCAATATTAGATGTCTCTAAGGATTATTAAGAGCGAAACTCGTTCTTACGGGACGCAAATTTAACGTTCGATGCCCGTGACATTTATTTTATAATAATGTGCATTGATCGAACGATAATTCTCTCTTTCTAGCCGACGCGGAGTGCGTCGACTGTTGGGCGCAGAGGTGCGTTTTTACACATTGAAACACACTCGTTGCAGATCCTCGACAGAACGACGCTGAAGCCGGTGTTCTCCAATTCGAACCTCGCTTGCTCGACCGATCGCAAAAATGCACGAATAAACTGTCTGGGTTTGCTGCGTGCATGCGCGTTCGATGCAACTCGGGTTTCTGACTCGGGTTTTCTGGCCGATGAAACGGCAATGAGAGAAAAGGCTCCAGCCCCTGTATTCTGTAACTCGTTCATGACAGTTGCACAAATATTTTACATAGTAAAATGAACACATAACGACTGCATAATGAGTTACAGAATTCTACTGCATAGAAGTACATCATGAATTATCGCGCTTATTTTTATGTCACGTCGACATCATACGGATCATTGCGTATGACCCTCATTCGGCGTTCCGTGAGACAATAATAATCTTTATTATACTACACAAAAATATAAATTAATAACTTGTATATGGAAATAGATCAAATTAATCAAATAATATGAACACCTGCAATTAAAGACAAATGATAGGCCAACTTTTTATTAATAAAAGTCTATAATATATTTCTCAAGTGTTCACATTATTTTGTTTACCTACTGTAGCTACGGAAGAATTGAAAAAAATTGCTCCTGGTTGATGATTATTTTCGTTTATACCATATAAATCGAAATAAACCTGATTACGAATTTTCGACGCGTACTCATGTTCTCATTTCATCATAACATGTATTATTGTACATATACGTATATAATATATAATTTTATGATATTAATAATATAATATTATAATTATTGTAAATATATCAATAAATATTAATAGATCTTCTCGATGCTTTGCTGATAAGAAAAGACACGTCGCATAAATTACGTTTACATAATTCAACATGAAAGAGTAATTGTATCAGAGGAAATGATATTTTGATCTTTGAAACGTGTTCGACGCTAAGATTACGTCTCAACGCAAAATAAAATTATGCGCACGTTCGGATGTTAACAAGTTTCATAATTTCGAACTAATCGATAAAGCATGATTACGTGTTCGTCGATTGACAGTCACAATTAATGCATGTCGCCTGTTAGCGAAATTAATTATAAGATGCATCGCACAGTTAATCTGTCAGCACTGTATATGGAAGGAATAGTTTTGCTGAAATATCTAAAAATTTAATTAAACATAAATAAAAACAACTAAAGGGCGGAATAAGAGTCAGCGCATAAAATATTATACTATATATTATATTAACATACGTTCTTCATTATTCACTTTTTTGTATCTCTGATTAATGTCTTTTATTATATGTGTTCTATTTTATGCGCTGACTCTTATTTCGCCCTTTAATTGTTTTTATTTATATTACATACGAAGAGTCTTTATACCGTTGTTATTTAATTTAAATTAAATACAGATGTGTAAATAATTTTATTTTATTAAAATTATTATTAGTATTAGGACGCGTTCAAGCTGATTGCTAACATGTTAAAATTTTTTTGCATTATTGCTCATTATGCTTAAATTTTCTACGTAATTATTTTGATAATTCAACAAAATTATTTTCAAATCTAGTTCAATAGTTTTTTACATTTTTCCACAAAATCATTCTTTTCATCCACCTATTTTGTTTATATTATGTCATCTTGACGTAAAGTGTAATTTTTCGTATATGTGATGTAGCTTTCCAAACACTGAAAAAAAATCTACTAAATCTTGATACATATTTCTTTGAATAATACTATGTAAATTTCTTTAAACCAAATTAATGGTTTTTGTGCCAAATAAATGTATGTTTTATAACAATAATATTTGCTTAGAACTATATATATTCAAACAAATATTTATTAAAATTTAGTATTCTTTTTCAGTGTAAGATGACCGAGTTATTAACTCGAAGGAGTTCCGTACAATAAAATAAATAAAAGGAATAGAGAACAGAATAAGAATTTCAGCCTATCAGAAACTGTGTATTCCATAATACATATTTGATTTCTGATAGGTCGAAATTCTTATTTTCTGTTCTCTGTTCCTTTTATTGTGCGGAACCCCTTAGTATATAGATGATTTATTAATTTCCGGTCTTCCACTGCATACGATGAATCATTCGTGTCTCGGATTAATTTTCATTTCATCACTTTAACAAATAACAAGGATTATTAAATAATTTTTACATACTTTGATATCTCTCTTTAGAAAGTATAAGATTAAAAAAATTGTATATAAATGCCATAATCAATTACTCGATGCTGCTATTTTTTCGAAAAAAAAAAAAAAAAAAAGAAATGTGTATGGCACGGATGATTCAATCGTGTGTATCAAGGATTAAACAAGAACAATTCCAAGCGTGTGTTTCGCGGGCGTTCGTTTTTTGAGCAAGCGTTTTCCCAACCCCTGACAAATCGCAGAACGAAAATACGCGGTGTTTATGTTAGGAGACCAGAAAACGTCAGCCACCGATATAAGAGAGAAGCAGGATACGGGACGAGATATCCGCGATAATCCGCCCTCTTATCCAGCGCGCGGATCTCGCGGCCGGTCTCGTCGTCGGTGGGCGAACAACGTGGAGAAACAAGAGCAGGTAGACGACGAGTGAGAAAGAGAGAGAGAGAGAGAGAGAGAGGAAAAGGGAGGAGAATACGGGGGTATGAAGAAGCAGAAGAAAAAAAAGATAGCTCGCGCTCGGTCGTACTCGAAAATAGAAACAGCCGCGTTGACACTCCGCTACAAATTGTCCGCGTCATGACGCCGCCTCGCTTTAAAAGCCACGCGTCTCGCTGGTTTCTGTCTCTCGCACACGAAGAAAAAAAAAGCCGCTGACCGAAAGATGATGCCTAGAACTAGAGGAAAGAGAAGTGGGGGGAAGGGCGATCGATATAAATCTGCTTTTCTCTCTTGCGAGACACGCTTCCGCATCCGATCTCTTCTAATGGTTCGTCTATTTTCATCGTTACGCGCAGCGCGAACAGCATAACGCGACATCCAATAGTCTACCGATTATTTAAATTTATTTCGCTTTGTTCGATTATTTTATTTCTTTTATTTTGTTTTTTTTGTTTTTTACTTGTTCATCGGATTTATGCGATCTTAAAAGAACGTTTTGCTCGCAGAATTAGTTTGATTTTGGATGGTGAGGCGCGAAAAGGAATCCGACACTAGTTAGTTTCTCTTCGAGTTCTCTTCGTCGAGTCATCGGGAATTCATGGCCCCTGCCATTTCCTACGAGAAGGATCATCATAAATCGGTCGAATGATACCCGACACACTCTTTGTGATTCTCGAAAATCTACTGATTTTCTTTTTTCTACAACTCTCAATTAAATCCACTTTTAACGACCGTGCATTACAGCGGTATCTAAACTGTGCTATAATCGAATTAGAACGAAGCGAAATCTTCTCGCGCGTCAAAAATAGATAAATAGATTCTTTTCTGTCTTTTGTCGTTTTATTTTATTTTTTTAGCGAAAAAAAAACAGAAGGGAAACCAGCTTCGATTTCCCTTCGGCGTGAAACTGCCTCAAAAGAAATGTACTTAACTTGACCAACGAGTTCGTCATTGTAGATAATTGCTTAATAGTTCGATTTATAAAAATGAAACAAAAAATACTAATCTAAATTTTTATTATTTATTGTCCATTTAACGCTAAGTACGTGTAGCTCACTTTACTTGTTTACATTTGCATTTGAATACACGGAAACAATGGTTGTGCTGAAGTATCTAAAAATGTAAATTGAAAATAATTTTGTTTAAACTATCAAAATAATTATGCAGAAATGCTCAAGCTGATTGTTAAAGTATCAAATTTTTTTTTTTAGCATTGTGCTCTTAAATTTCTTTCATTTATTTTAATGATTCAACAAAATCGTTCCTTCCAGTACGTGAAGAGAATATAGATAAGCGAATAAATTGGAAAAATAATTGTTCTAATTAAGAGGAATTTAATACCGATGCGTTCTGTGAGATTAATATCAATTAATTAATTCTCATCGATTAATTTTACTCACTGGATCGGAAGAAAGATTTCTTCTCTTTTATGTGATTGCAAATACAAGTTTGACGCATTTTTTCGCTCGCAATTGATCGATTTCGCAAAAGCGAAATGGCTCGACCGGAATGCTTTTCTTTCAGCTCGGAAGAAAGCTCGCAAGAACTACTCATGTACACGGGCATGGCAGTGCCACGGAAAGCTGCTAATAGTCACCTAAACGATCGTCCTCCGTAGTCGCTATATGTCACTGCCGCCCTCCAACTTACACGCATCGCCACGCATGCACGCATGACGCACGTGCGTGTGAATCCCGCGCGAATTCCTCCCTCGAGCGTCTTTCATCACGTACTCTCTTTCCTTACGTTCGTCCCAACGAACTGCGCGAATTCATCCGAGTAATAAAAACACGTCTCTAAAATCGCAAGAAATATGAGTATATTCTCATCTGCGAAAAATAAGATCGAGGATTTCTTATTCGGAAAATATGTTCCTTAATCCCTTTTAAATTTTTCTCTTTTTTTAGATAATCATACCCGCTTTAAATAATCTATAATTCCAGTCAAATTGCAGGATGGAAATCTTATAATTTGATATTATTTGCTGCAACGACACAACTCAAATAACGAAATTTTCCAGAAAATAAATTTGAATATTTCGAATCATTAAAATTGTGATATTAATATTGAAATGTAATTTTACAGGTGTAATAATTGATTATGAAGAAATAAAAAGCATGTTTTTTCTATTTTTCTTTATATTTTGATTTTTTTTATAAGCAATTTCGAAATATGAAACTTTTTTAATTATCGTGATAATTTTCTAAACAAATGATAATTTTGATCGTCGTTGTAATAAATGAGCATTATTATTTTAATCAACGTGTGCGTTCTAATGGATATTCTATGTATGTTTACATTCTAATTCTTCGAATGTTTTTCGTATTACGAGACACGCAAAGCATAAATAGAATTTCGTTCTAAATTCTAATGAATAATAAGACCGTTTTAAAGAAGAAGTCTTGAAACAGAATAAAACATAATAAAATGGTGTAATAAACATAAATTACTTTATAAAGATATGGAATGATATTTCGCTAAATGAATCATTTGCTCTGTCAAATAGTCGATTAAGATTACCTCGAGCAACTTTCAAGAAAAAAATTACTTAAATACTCATTCATGTATGTACAACCCGATAAGCGAGATCGCTTTTTTCCGGAGACCACTCGTTATTCATACATTCGTTTTACGAGCACGACTCAAAGTTGCGTACAGCTGTTATGCGTCATTCAACGCACGTTCTCTCCTGTGCGTTGCAATCCGGATCCGAGTAACAAATTTATCTCAGATTTGTTCCAAGATCCTTTCAGACAGTGAATCGCAAATTTCCATTACAGAGCTTAACAATTTACTATAAAATAATAAGCTTAATATATAACATAACACACAACATAAAAATAATTAACAATATAAAATAAGTAAACTCACAATTTAATAACAATATAATGATAAATAAACTAACAGTTTAATAAAAATAATCCGCTAAGAGTACTTCGTCAAATCTTTGACACCGCTTTGGAAGATTATTACTAATTAAATTACTAATTACTAATAATCATTAATTAAGTTGAGCCAAGCTGTTGAGATACCGGAATATGAAAACGCGCCTGTAACGTAGTTGACTCGTGTAATAGTTAACATGATATTTTATTATACGCTTTAGTAGCGCTTTGTAATACATATTGCGTGGCTAACTGAGTCCACTATCGTGTCTGTTTGGATAAAATGGATCTGATGTTTACGTTGAGCGTGTCAAACTGCGTTATGTAAAGCGTAACGTTTCTGAGAGACGAAGGGAATTCGCAAGGATATGTACGAGAGTTCGAAGAAGGATGAAATGATGCCTCTCGAATTTCGAGTCCTCGGTAAATCAACCAAGAGGCACGAACTTGAAAACAAAATTATTAGAAGTTATTAAAAGAATATAATCCGCAAAATTATAACACTAACTGATATTGCAAAAATCTCAGAGATTCCAGGAATTCTTAACATGATTGGGAAGATATAATTAGGTAAATAAAAATCTCATTGCATTTCTGGAAAAATTCTAACTTTATTATCTTTCTTTTTTCTTCATATATATTACGAGCAAGACTGTGACATAAAAAAATAAAAGGTTACCAAACGTAAAATAATACGTGTAAAAATGTAAACAAAAGTATATATTTTATACTTTTCCTGATAAACGAGTTTTACTTTTAATACTTAATTAATTTCCGAAAAAAAATTAATATATACTCTTTAAATTCTTCGGAGTGGAATCTCACTCTAAAAAAGTAAAGAATGAAAATTGAGCCAGAGTCTTGAAAAAGAATGATTCAAATTTCGATCTTTAAGGATGGTGTTCATAGCCGGTTTTTATCTTGAGATTGTCTCAAGATGCTAAATAATGTCTTAAGATGCTAGGTATGTACTCTTTGATTGGTTCATGACATCTTAAGACTGTACTTAAGACGGTTCTAAATATAAAATCCGACTATAAATAAGAGTGAGATTTCACTCTAAAGTTTTAGAGAGTGTACGCGAATATAGGTGCGTATAATAAAATGCTTTCAACAAAATATTTGTATCAGCTTTTCGCAATTTTCATTTTATCTCCGTTAATTTTATCTTTGTACAAAAGAAATTAATATCGTTTCCATCTTGACGTGCGTGCGTCGAAGACTCGCTTCTTGCAAATGTATATCCGGTGAAATTTATTTGCAGTCTCCAGGAGAAATGCCGTAACGACGTCATCGACGTGCTCTCTCGGTTTTCCTAGATCGGAAAACAAGATGCACGTGCTATTCCCGCGTCCGATGCACGCGCAGTGTTGACGCGGCCGCGCTCGTAGTGTTCCAGATTTTACGAGGAATATTATAGCCCACAGTGCACGGTTTGTTTTGCAAAACATCGTGCTCGCAAAACATTCGCCGGCCATTGGTCCAGTTCGCTCGCCCTCCTCTCGTTGACGCTATTCTCCTTGACATCCTGTACGGCGGGCTTGCACTAGGATGCAGTAGCACGAAACTGCATAGAAACTATTCTCGGACAACCGTTTTTCCTTGGATCAGATATTTTTGGTAAGGTCTTACGCGATACATTAAAAAAATTTTCTTAACGAAGTTAACTCTCCACTGGCAATGTTGACTTTTTAAAGCACAGTCGATTTTTTTATATATATTGTGAGAGTTCTAATAGATAAATTTAAATTTGTAAAAAATAAATAAAATACAATTAACTTCTATAATAATAAAAATTCGTTGTTAAAGCTTGCACAAACAGATAAGATTTTTTTTTCAAATTTTTATACTGTCCGAAATAATATAAATATTTACACTGAGGTTTGAAGATCCAGGTTGCAGAGTGAAAATTTCGTACTGCTGACGAGATTAAAAATATTTAGAATATTTAAAATACGAAGTTTTAACCCTCTGAAATCAATGTCAAAATTTATAACGCAGTTATTAATACTGGATCTATAAATCTACTTAATTTATGTTAATTAAAAAGTACTAATTCAGGTACCAAAGTGACATAACTTGCATAAAACTCGTATGTAAAAAAGAATATTAACTATATTTTAATAAAAATAATCGAAATTTGCAGATGTAACATAAAGAAAGTTGAATTATTTGAGATTTTTGCAAAGATTTATAATTGAGCGGATCTAATAGATCATCAGCTCCGGAGAGTTAAACGCATAATATTTAGTATGACATTTTCCTAATAACGCATCGATATATAAGTTAGTATGACATTTAATTAATATATTAAATTTAGTATAATATTTACATAATAACGCGATGCATTAGATAAATGTTATACTATGCTATATAAATATTATGCGTGTAATGCAGTTTATAATAAATAATCTTTATAATGTTGAAATTAGAGCTTTTAACAATTTTATACAACAATCCTATACCTTAAATAGATTTCTATGAATTAAAATATTTACTATTCAATTAAACATAAACAATTTAATACCATAAGTAATTCTCTCGAGCAATTTCCTGGAAGAGAATTGTATTTTTCAATGATAAATAATTAAGATTTATTTCATCTCTTATATAGCCACTGTTACACTTTTTTACACGTGGATTTTCGCCAAACTACTGTACCGCAGCAGCCACAGAGTGCTCATACACGATCTTGGTGTGTAATAATTTTAGAATGAAGCGTTACATTTATTAGAAGCCAATTTTAGTGATTTATACATAAGACTAATTCACAGTATAAGTTTCTTAAAATCGTTGCTATGTCTACGCTAATCGTATATTTACATCGTAATCGCAGAAACAATTTCGCTCTAATTAGCATAATTCACATAAAACGTACATATTTTGTACGATTAAACATATACATTATATAGCTCTATTTATTAAATTCTATATATCTGTATATATAAAAGAACTCTCTACAACAAGATGGCTTTTCTTTATTCTGTATCTCTCTTCTTACAATAGATCCATATTTACTAAGAGCTACCGTTTCATATCGCAATAGAAAAGAAAATTACGTTAAAAAATTGTTTTTCATAACTTGATATAAATTTTATATAATCTTATTTCTTGGATTTTTAAAATAAAAAAGAATGTTCAATTATGTTAACTTTAAATAATATATCTATACACATTGCAAAAATATAAAATCATAATGATTATACAATGAATTGAAAATAATGGTCAAGCTGGATATTTAGTGCTGAAATAATTCTGTGTGAATTTATACATATATTACAAATTCAATCCGTCAAATTACATATCCAATCTTTCAATTGCAAAGATACATTTTAACACTTTGAGGAGCACATTTTTTCTATCTGACGGATTCCTGTGAAATCTTGCAACTCTATGTTTTTTAATGCCCCTCAAAGAGTTAAAGTACACCCAGATAAAGGGTCGATTCAAAAAAATGTTTCTTTGCTATACAGTTAAAGAAAAAATTTCTTTGAACATAATTTCTAGGAATGCACCGGATATCTGGAAAGTATCCGGTATACGGTATTATCCAGCACTTTTTTACTACACGGATATCATTAGTATCCGGGAATATATCCGGTTAAAATTTAATACCATTAAATTGTTGATTTTTTCTGATACAAATGTTCTAGAAATAAGTATGCATATTCATATTATAATATCTTACATTGTTACAATTCTTTTCTCTATAGGTTCTTTTTTTTTTTTTAAAGACACTTTCTCGGAATCTGGTCGGATATCCGGAAAATATCGGATATCCGACTCAAAGAAATTACCTTCTTGGATATCCGATATTCGATATCCAGTAATTAAATAAATTTTTCTATTTAATTAAAAAAAATAATGTTTAAATAAAAAAAATGACGTAAACAATTTTTTCTTTAATCGTATAGCGAAGAAGCATTTCTTTAAATCGAAGAAACCTTTCTCTAGGTGTACATTGGATTCGCGAATAAGGAAATTTCGGAGCGAATACTGATTAGAGTCGATCCAAACAAACGCGTTTTCTGTTCTATCGCAATCGAAACGATATCTCATTCCCGTTGTGAACAAACTTTCTTCGCCTCTCGCCTCTCTCGTCAGGACATTAAATACTGTCTAGCAGTCGAAAACGATGTGCGCGAAGATATAGAGGTATTTTCAAACGTGTTACATCGTCGAAAAAAATGAGGATAAAATCGAGAGATCGTTCTTCGCGATCGGTCCCTGTTTTCATCTAACACGGCGGTCATCGATCGATCAGGACTACAACAGGCGCGATCGCGGCCTTCACTCTTGCGAAAGAGATTCCGGGATCGCTAAAGAATCGCCGTATCGCATCGTGCCGTAATATCTCGCATAATACATGCGATTGTCTCCGTATTGCGTGTCGCTTTACGTATTTAACGAACGTGAACAAGCGCACCTACACAGTAAAGACGCACGACGTACCTTTAACATCGAATTAACACAACAATAGCAATTACACGAGTTTCATAAACGTTTACGTTGTATTTCCCCGCGCGGTTAGATTCGCGAACGACCATTCAATAACATCGCTAAACAATTATCAGATATTATTCGATAATATTTGTTAAATATAATCCGCATTACCGCGTCATCGAGAGATATGTTCAGGGGATCGTTTCATGCATCGCTCACCGTTCGTCGAATCGCGAATCCATCTCGTTGCGATCTAACGCGCCGCGCGATAGATCACGTAGGATCGTCCCTTGTTCCTCGCGACGTCGGTTCGTCACGTAACACGCGCTGCTATTTAACGGTGATTCCTCTCGTGTTCACATAAAGCACTTGGAACGCGTCTGGAACTCCATCGGCGGAAATCCCGTCGTTGAGACGCCTGACGTTGCCGCGGAGGCCATCATGCCGGACGGGACGCCGACGCCGACACCGCCAACGCCGACGCCGACGCCGACGCCGCTGGTCGACACGGTGTTGGTCCCGGGTTCCTCCTTCACGTTTACCACTGCGACAATCGCCAGACGAATTCGATAAAATTGTTAAAGAGGATTGCATGTATAACGCGGTATTTAAAAATGTATCATCCCTACAAAAAGTGCCTGCAGGAATTGGAAATTTATACTCTCCGTATAAAAATGAATTATTATCTACGTACGTGAAGCAGTTCGATGAGATCAATATTTGTGTTTAACTGTACACAATTTTATAATTTAAATAAAATATTTTTCCCTTTATCTGAATTATTTTTTAAAAGCATTATTTCTTATTGATAAATAACGTTTGATCTATAGATTCCTCGATAGATTCTAAATGTCTGCCAAACTTTTTTTTTGTCACTTTCAAATACAACGTAGAAAAATCAGCGATCTTTCATAATTTTTTTTCATTTCGTTAAGAAATATACATATTATATGTATATCCTTAGATCCTTAGAGCCGCCCGCGACAAAAATAATTCTGAATCATTCAGCTATCATTCATCTTTTATATAATGCCATCTAATTATTGAATTATGACAAATTTTATATACATATTCTGCGATCCGCGCACGGAAATTCTACAAACTGGATCTTTGGAGTCACACTAGGAATATTAAGTTTTTTATTTTTATTAAAATTACACTCACTCTCGGGCCAATAGCATCTTCCAGGCATTGCATCCGTGGCCATCGCGGATTCGTGCCTCCTGCCGCACGTGGCGAAACTGCTGCCGAAAGAGCCGCCGCCCATGGAACCGGGCGATCCGGTCGTTCCACCTGGAACATCCAGGTAATTGCCTTGAAACGCTTTGTCTGGTCGTTCAGCATTACCCCGCTCGACAAAAGAAGGTGCAAAGTGCGAGAATAGTGACTCACTTAACGAGGTACCCAGTTGGCTGTAGCCGTTCATAGTTGGAATTTGCATCGACTGCATCGGCTGCAATTGCGGCTGCAGCTGTGATCAAAGAGACCAATGATTCGATCAAATAATATTTAAATATTTGAATATACCGTTTATCAGAAAGTTATGTTATACAGATTAAATCTTAATTATTAATTGTACGCAAATACTTCGCGAGGGGCGAGTTTAAAGACAAAATAAAAAAGATAATTAAATGTAACTTGTTTGAGCATTATTCTCCATTATAACAGATTTTAAAAAATCCTCGAAGTACCTCCATTCGTTGTAAAGAGATTTCACGCTGCATAAATACAATGTATAAAAAAATGTTTTATACATTGATTAGACATATAATGATTTTAGTATGAAAACTCACCGACTGGCAATGGCTGTACGAGAGTTGCGACTGTTGGAGACCCCATGCACTATAATGAAAAAAAAAGTTTAGTACTAATTCAGGGGGAAATTATAATTAAGAGATATACATGTACATTTTGAATTAATTAAGATTTAAATGTTATTGAACGAGTCTTCTCATTCTAGGATCTTCATGCACTCAAGATGCGCGCGCGCGCGCGCGCGCGTGTGTGTGTGTGTGTGTGTGTGTGTGTGTGTGTGTGTGTGCGATAATTATTGTAGCATATCGCGCCTACAAATAATATTTTGGAAAATATCAATACCTCGTATCATATCGCGTATAAGCAGTGGGAGCGTACGAAGGGGGTGAGTGACCGAAAATGTTCCTGGGTCCTAGCATGTGGGTCGTAGCAGAGAACGGATCACCGAAGAGAGGTTTGTGGTACGGAGTATTTCTATAGGGACGCTTCATTCGTCTTCGTCTTCGGTAATTGCCATTTTCGAACATATCTTCGTACTGAGGATCTACGATGACGCAGAAAATATAAATTTACAGTGAATACCCATTAATAGTAAGGCAAATAGATTTGAACAAAAAAAAAAAGATATGTATGATCGTTTAAAGATACGTTTCAACGCTCTTGACGCTCGCAACGCTCGTGGAATCATTTCATCCTCGTTGTTTATCAAATATTAAACAAAGACAAATAATGCGTTGTGAGCCCCGAATGGAACGCACCCTAAATAGACAATAACTTTGTAATTAAGAATAATGAATTAATTTATATCTCCAATGCTTTTTTAAAATAAAAGCAATTCATAGGCATAGAAACAAATAGAAAATAATTCAAGAAAATTGAAAACCAAGACAGCAAGTTCGGAAATTAGAAAGTTAACGATTAAATCCGCTAAATAAATTCTCAATATATTGTATATACCTCTTTACATTCACAGTTAGAAACGGACCAATCAAATATATACAATA
This sequence comes from Trachymyrmex septentrionalis, assembly GCF_001594115.1. Taxonomy (NCBI): domain Eukaryota; kingdom Metazoa; phylum Arthropoda; class Insecta; order Hymenoptera; family Formicidae; genus Trachymyrmex; species Trachymyrmex septentrionalis. The sequence goes on from NW_017305485.1 coordinate 649,271, forward strand.
TTTTAATAACGTTGATTTACCGAGCGTCCAGAAATTGCCCTTCCTCTCGCCGCCACCTTCTCGCGGCACCTTGACAAAGCATTCATTCAACGACAAGTTATGCCTGATCGAATTCTGCCATCCCTTCTTGTTCTTCTCAAAGTACGGGAACTTGGCGGTGATATACGTATAAATTTCGCTGAGGGTCGCCCTCTTGTGCTCGCTGTGCTGTATCGCCATGGCGATCAGGGCAACGTAGCTGAAGGGTGGTTTGCTGTTCGCAGCGGAGGAGCCACCGTTAGTGCTGTTGGTCGTGCCGGTCGCGACGTTGGCCACAGTATTATCGGTAGTGGCTGCGGTGGGCGTGGAGGGTGCGGATGGTGTGGAAGGATTGCTATTGGTCGTACTATGAAGGGCGCCCACGGGCGACGAGCCCTTGTCATCCAGGTGATGGTGCGTCGAGCCAGCAGTGGTGGTGGTGGTAGTGGTGTGCATGGGGACCACGGAGCTGGGGCTGTGCAAACTGTGATGGGGATGATGATGGTGGTGATGGTGGTGGCTCAGGGAGACATGATGCGACGTTAAACCTCGGCCCAGGTTACTAGGAATCGACGAGGAGTCGAGGTCCTTCGCGTTGCCGCCGATACATCCGCTCTGCAGGTCGGACACGAAACCGCTCACTGAAACGATTTTGAGAAATTCCACTTTCTCACATCTGCGATATAATATATATATCTGATTACGAAGCGAAATCCTTTCATTAGTTCAGCGCAAAAAGTTCACCACGTATCTTAGATAACGTTTAAAATAAAACTTCAATAAAATCGAAGCAAGATTTTATTGAAGTTTCATTTTAAACTTTAAACATGGAGAGGATTTTACTGAAGTAAAAATTTAGCTATAGCTGCAGATGAAAATCTAATCTAATTATATAAGAATCTCTAGCATGATGAATAATGTTTCAAAAAGTTTTAACATTATAGTAATCAGTTTTAGTGTCCCAATTATTTTGATGATTCAACAAAATTATTTTGTTAAGTTAACATTTTAAATACTTCAACAAAGCTATTGTTTCCGTGTACCATTGATTCAGTAGTCTCAATGCTGCAATTCAACAGATTCAATAGTTGAGTAAATGCTCGCTGTTATTGATATATTCTTCTAGATCTAAAAT
>NW_017305485.1:650523-653007 GCF_001594115.1 Trachymyrmex septentrionalis
ATATCTCCAATGCTTTTTTAAAATAAAAGCAATTCATAGGCATAGAAACAAATAGAAAATAATTCAAGAAAATTGAAAACCAAGACAGCAAGTTCGGAAATTAGAAAGTTAACGATTAAATCCGCTAAATAAATTCTCAATATATTGTATATACCTCTTTACATTCACAGTTAGAAACGGACCAATCAAATATATACAATATTTTAATAACGTTGATTTACCGAGCGTCCAGAAATTGCCCTTCCTCTCGCCGCCACCTTCTCGCGGCACCTTGACAAAGCATTCATTCAACGACAAGTTATGCCTGATCGAATTCTGCCATCCCTTCTTGTTCTTCTCAAAGTACGGAAACTTGGCGGTGATATACGTATAAATTTCGCTGAGGGTCGCCCTCTTGTGCTCGCTGTGCTGTATCGCCATGGCGATCAGGGCAACGTAGCTGAAGGGTGGTTTGCTGTTCGCAGCGGAGGAGCCACCGTTAGTGCTGTTGGTCGTGCCGGTCGCGACGTTGGCCACAGTATTATCGGTAGTGGCTGCGGTGGGCGTGGAGGGTGCGGATGGTGTGGAAGGATTGCTATTGGTCGTACTATGAAGGGCGCCCACGGGCGACGAGCCCTTGTCATCCAGGTGATGGTGCGTCGAGCCAGCAGTGGTGGTGGTGGTAGTGGTGTGCATGGGGACCACGGAGCTGGGGCTGTGCAAACTGTGATGGGGATGATGATGGTGGTGATGGTGGTGGCTCAGGGAGACATGATGCGACGTTAAACCTCGGCCCAGGTTACTAGGAATCGACGAGGAGTCGAGGTCCTTCGCGTTGCCGCCGATACATCCGCTCTGCAGGTCGGACACGAAACCGCTCACTGAAACGATTTTGAGAAATTCCACTTTCTCACATCTGCGATATAATATATATATCTGATTACGAAGCGAAATCCTTTCATTAGTTCAGCGCAAAAAGTTCACCACGTATCTTAGATAACGTTTAAAATAAAACTTCAATAAAATCGAAGCAAGATTTTATTGAAGTTTCATTTTAAACTTCAAACATGGAGAGGATTTTACTGAAGTAAAAATTTAGCTATAGCTGCAGATGAAAATCTAATCTAATTATATAAGAATCTCTAGCATGATGAATAATGTTTCAAAAAGTTTTAACATTATAGTAATCAGTTTTAGTGTCCCAATTATTTTGATGATTCAACAAAATTATTTTGTTAAGTTAACATTTTAAATACTTCAACAAAGCTATTGTTTCCGTGTACCATTGATTCAGTAGTCTCAATGCTGCAATTCAACAGATTCAATAGTTGAGTAAATGCTCGCTGTTATTGATATATTCTTCTAGATCTAAAATTCTGATTGAATCATCTAAAAGAATACAACAATATTAGCAAATATTGAGTCTGAACACGCTTATTGTTCCATCCAAAACAAAATCTTTGTCTTCAAAAAAAATAACTCTAAAATTCTCTAACCCAACTTTGTTTAATGTAAAATTTGATAAAAAAAAACTTGAATCAATGGATTCTTTTCGATAGTTGATATGCACAAGAAAACTTTATTCGATTTTAATGTAATTCTTTTTACGTAAACTTCCGGTATTTTGTATGGCTCTTATAATTTCTAATTTGATTTATACGTTGAGATGGAAATATAAATTTAAGTTGCGTTTTAAGTTGCGGCACCGAAAATTATCGGAAAACTGATGAACGATCACGAATTCCGAGACAACGATCGGCCACTCCAAGAACTTGGACAATGGATTGAATGTTCCATCATCGATCGACTGATCCGCCCGCACGTAAACGTATAACGCAATTCTCAGAAATCTCGTCCGGGCAAAACAATTGACCTATTTAAGAGGAACTTGTACCTCCGGGATACCCGAGGCCCGTGCAGGTTTTATGTTTAGTGCCAGGAGCCGATATACGAAGCGATAAAGTATGAGTAAGAGAGAACGAGCATGCTAGCGCACTTCGGCGATATTGAGATACGCATTCCTCAAATTAACCCTCGACAAGCGCAAGCTTTAAACGACTGATTATGAAATATTGAAAAAAAAAAAAAAAAACTTTTGGATATAAATTTATCATATAAATGCACAGCTTACACTTTTTTTTAAAAGCATATGATCCATAACATAAAGAATAATAATGTAAAATCAATAAAAATAACAGTAGGGACACATTTATTCTTGGCAATATAAATACTCATGTTTGTATCGGACGTTTGCAGAGAGTACAAAAAACATTCGGAAGAAATTTCGAGGCTACAGTACAACTCAAAGCAATATAATTTGTCCGTGTTATGCAAAAGTTTGCAACAATATTGAGTTTTCTTTCATAATAATCTGTTTTTCGCAATTAAAATCGTAAAACGAAAAACCCCAACGGTGGGAGATGAGAAAGGGGAGAGAGAGAGAGGGGGGGAGAGGGAAGAGAGAAGGAGAGAGAGAGGGGAGAGAGAAGGAGAGAGAGAGAGGAG
>NW_017305485.1:653107-657121 GCF_001594115.1 Trachymyrmex septentrionalis
GGAGGGGGGAGGAGAGAGAGGGGAGAGAGAAGGAGAGAGAGAGGGGAGAGAGAAGGAGAGAGAGAGAGAGAGGTGAGAGAAAGAGGGAGGGGGGAGGGAGAGAGAGAGAGAGAGAGAGTCGCGCGTACTCGGAAGTGCTGCTGCGTACGAGAGCACGTGGGGGAACGATATCGAATGCATCGGTGCCCCGCGGGCACGTGTAACTGGAACTGGATGTAACAGGACACCGATAACTTACGTGCGCACCGCCGCAGGCGAAATAGGGAAAGAGGAAGAAAAAGGGAGAAGCGGGGATAAAAGCGAACGAACCCGGGGCGACGCAAAATGCGGATAAAGCGGAAGAGCGAAAATCAAGCTCGGCTGGTCGACAAAAATTTATCTAATTATACAACTGACGCAAACAAGACGGTCGTCACGTTCTACTATCATTATTACGAAATATCGACGTATTATTATTTCTCAATTACACATTGAGTAATTACTTGATAGCAAAATCGGGATCGTCGATCACAAGATATCAAAACGGTTTTTTTTTTTCATCTATCTTTCATTTTCAAGATTAAAAATAGATTTGCACGAAAAGAATGTTGCTCGAGTATCTAAAAATTTAGCTAGATACGAAAATAATTTTGTTGGAATCATTAAACTAATTCTGTAAGACGCTTAAATTAAATTTCTAGAATGCCGAATATGTTAAAACTTTCTGCAAGATTGTCATCAACGTTTAAATGTTCTACATAATTATTTTAAAGACCCAAAAATTATTTTCAGATCTGCATATTAACTAAATTTTTTAATATTTCAGAAAATCGTACTATTTGTGTAAAGTTTAGATAATAAATTTTTATACATTATAGATAAAATTGTTAGAAATATCATATTAAATATAAATGACGTGTTCACTTTCTTCTATCAGCTTTCTTTAGCTCGTATATTTTTTACATAATTGTTACGAGAACAAAAAGTATAGAGTGATCATAGAGTAACGTTGACGAAGCAAATTTGCAGTTCACACCACCGTGTAATTGACATTGTACTACGGGTTGTTAACCGCGGACATTAATGGCCGCACAAATTGCTTTGTACACCCATAAAGCGCAAGGGAGAAGTTCTCAAAGTGCGAAATGACGATCGTAAGGTAAGCAGAGAAATGGACTGTACATCTTATCAAATCTCTTCATCTTGCTACAACATTTGCACTATCCATAAAACTATTATCACTTTTTAAATTTTAAATTATTGATACCTACTTATGGAAGCATCTAACAACGAAACGAACGCAGATTATTGATGAACATTCTCCCCCTCTTTCTCTCTGTCATACCCTTTTCTTTTAAAATATTGTTAATAAATATTATTAAAAGCTATATGTTATATTTATATTAAAAAGCTGCATGTTATAAGAAACGTACTATAACACTGTTCTCATTGAATTTTAAATATATTTTAAATAATATTGTTTTAAAAGGATTTCTCTTTGAGCTATTTATTTTTCCATTTTCGCGTTATTCAAACTTTCAACCATACAGATGAAAAATTCGCTCGAAAAACACAATAATATCTAGCATTAAGGAAGAAAATGGCTTATAGAACTCAGGGGTTATATAGAGCTATCTTCTTAATGGTCTCTCATCGGTAATACAACGATCGGTCGCAACGAAAGTCGAACGCCGTGTATGTATCTCGATCCGTTGCACGGGAAGGTATTACGTATCTATAACATCGTCCTGGGTTCGATGATATACGGTTACGGCTTGCGAAAACGCGAACACGTGCTCCGGGCTACAGATGGATCCGCCAAACAAGATGTCCGTGCGACACGGACGCTGGGTGTAAAATTTCCCGGTATCGCGCCGTCTCGTCCTGGTGAAGAGCTGTGTTGTGGAAACAAGGATATATACCGTGCCGTGCTGTGCCGTGTTCACGCACATCGCCAGTACATCGATCGACGGTGATCTCACGAACGTCATGTACGAGCACCACGTTTTTCACGAATGACGCAGATTTCTCTTTTCGCTAAATTACTGCAACGCGAGCTTAGAGAGAATGATTGGTCCATTTGGCTATTCGAAAATCGACTTAACCGATACGGAAATAAAATAAATCTGTAATTTGTCAAAAGGTTATTTGAAGAATATAACTTTATCGAGAGTATATGTTAATATACATAAAAATTTAATTGAAATTTAATCATTTAAATTAATCGAAACCAAGATCTCTTAATGTCAAATATAATTTTAAAGAATCGGAGGAAAACCGAATTTTTCCTATTTTTCGGAGCTTTTTGTTTTTTTCCAAGAATAGATAAAGTCATTGGAAAAATTCATGCGTGTTCGTAAATGCCATATTTATTTCTTGATTCTTCTTGTAGAAAATAATTGTCTATAGAAGTATAGTCAGCGCGATAATTTGGATAAGTTAACAAAAATTTTGAAATTGTATTAAAGATTAAAGTTGTATAGTGTATTCCATCAAACATGTATAAAACATACAAAACATATTTTATTGCACCAACGAGCAAATTAAAACGAATCACATAAAATCTTTAGAATAAAAAGAATTACAAAATTTTTTAAAAATTTATCCTTACTCGCAATTTCAAGAGTTAATGACTACATCTTTATAAACATACATTCATTTTTAATCACTCAGATATTATCCTCACTCGGTATCTTCGATTTCTTTTCCTTTCAACGCTTAAATATATATCTATTTTGTTTTAAGTGCAAAAATTTTAAGGGCAACGCAAATAATTATATACGCAAAAAAAGAACTTTGTAAAATCAGCCATATATCAGTTGCTGGTTCAAACTTAAATTTGCTATTATTGCTAAAAGTTGGCTATTGAAGATAAAATACATTTGCTGCCGACGTCCAAATTTATTAGTTAAAATTGAAAGCGTACTTAATATGAGTAGCTAAGTAAGTGGCGGCTATTCCTCATTATTTTAGCCGCGTAAATGAACATTTCATTCGCAATTGTCTCTGAAACGTTGCCATTTTACTCTAGCAGAGAATATTTTTCGCTGCAGGACTTAAATTTTAGTAGATAATAAAGCTATATATATAATTGAGCTTTGGCAACAACGATGTTAGCTATCCCTATTATAAGGACACATTTTAACTGCCACAGATATATTTTAGCTGCATTGGCTAATCTTTTCTCTGTGTGTAAGATCTGTTTTTTATTCTTGTATCACACTGCGAGAGGCATCATGCTACATCATAATAACCACTTGCGTAGTCGTCTATTTTGCTATGCATTAAAAGAAAGTTAGATTAGGTTTTACTATAAAAAGTAGAAAAATAATTAAAAATTTTAGTAAAAATAAGATTACATAATTTCACGGATTACATTAATTTGATGAAGAATATTAAAAGTTAAGTATTATGTCATTTATGTAGTAAAAACAGCAATAAAAAAAAACAATTTTTCAGAAAAAAATCAAAATGTTTTTGACTTTTTCCAGTAATTTGAAAAAAGCAGTTTTTTTTTGTTAACCTATAATGTCAAATAACAACATAACTAATAGAAAGGAAGAAAGAGTCAATAAAATATCATAAAAATCATAAAAAAAGATAAATCAAGACATAAAATACATGTAATTAAATTTGAACTATATAATTCTTATTATATTTCGGTTATAATACTGAACCATCTTCAGATATTCAAATAAACACAGATGTAGAACGCAGTGATAGAAAAGAATTCAAAAATTATATTACCGTGCAAATGATACATTAATTTATTTAATTGTTAAATATTGTTTTTAAATTTCACCTTACAAGTTGTGAATGTAATTATTATTCTTACTAAAATTGTGAATATAGTAAGATAATATTGAATCAATGATTTATGTTGATTATCAATTAACCAATGTACTAAAATTGAGGACTTGATAAAATATTTTTCTTCACATAATATTTTGTTCGTTGTACATATTAAATTCATTAAAATTTAATAAAAGTGTATTACAAATATAAAAGGAGATATATATATATATATATATATAT
>NW_017305485.1:657221-665983 GCF_001594115.1 Trachymyrmex septentrionalis
CTTTTTAGTATCACGTTTCGAAATGGATAACTATTTGCAAATGTTTCTCCATGAAAAATCTTTTAAATTTAAAAAATTAAAATCTTTTAAATTTTACATTTGCAGCCTTTTCCCATCAGTTCAATATAGCCACTCGTGTCGCGGATCTTTTAATATTACGTAATAATATTAAATATGAAATTATATATCTCGCGGATTTATCTCCGGACTCGATGTCGAGCTCGAGTTTTTCCGTATTTCCGGAAATATGACTTTTCCGTCGTGAAACACACGAGTATTCTCTATCGCTGTGAGCGAATACAAATTTCAGAAATCGCTCGAAGGACTGACCTGAAAGAACAAAGGGAGAGAGGAAGAGAGAGAGAGAGAGAGAGAGAGATATGGATTTTAATGTAGCGACGAGCATCTCTCTTTTCAGACCCATAGCTGCCCTCGTGGGTGTACAATTTCCTGCAGCAGCGAGAGCCAGGATCATCCTGGTATACATGAGAGGCGGTGTTTTGAAAACAGGGATACGCTACTGTGCTCGGCTATTGTCATAACAGCGATCCGCAATGATCTGATGGCCGCGACAAACTGTACTACACGTACATGAGAGTTCCCGATCAGAAAAGGATACTACGTGTAACAACCTTCGTATATAATAATCAGGCGCTCGATCGAGCTTGGAGAAGAGCCGACTTTAATGCAAGAAATCCGACGCCACCGATAATGTAAGATCAAACGTGGATTGATCAATTCAAATTAAATATGCATTTAATTCATGTATACGCATAGTGCGCTAAATAGAATAAATGTATTAAAATGAACAGAATTCGTACTTGGCGTGAAACATTCAATCGATATTTAATTTTCAATCGAATAATCTTTATTTAATCTTTAATTGACATTTAATTTTCAAAATCACGCTAATTTTTTAATACTCTTTTTTACCTATTCCTTTTACATATTCCTTTCTGCATTTCCAGTATATGGAAATACAGAAACTAAATATAGTTAAATATATAATAGAATCTACTGAAAGAAACTCGTTTTGAATATCTTCTTTCATTCTGAGTGTAATTAATTTTTAGAATTATGCTTTTTTTGCTCCTTACGCGGAGAAGAGGGAAACTTGATAGAAATTTAATGCATTAATTTTTAATTCTTCAACTTTTTCCTTCTATTGTTAAAAACAGAAGTTTTGATTATATTAATTAATAACATTATATAATTGTACATACATATATATATATAATATTATTATTATATAATAATATAATAATATTATTATTATTAAATGAGTGGTTATACGTGAAAGTTCAACTCTAATAGCATTCCGCGGGATTGGCAAAGGAACAAAATTTCATCCACCGGAAGTTTACCAAGAGGACGACAAGCTCACATGATATTCCGAGCGATGCGAAAAGAACGGAAACGACAGACGAGACGGTAACGCATAGAAGGTATATCGATTAGCCGGGGTGCAAAGTCGATCTCCGGGGCGAAGGTCGTCGTCGTCGTCTTCGTTGTCGCTGACCGTTGTCACTGGCTGGTAGAAAACCGTGGCATTCGCATTCCTGAAATGCTGCTGGGTTGAACGAGGAATCGGCATCCGGCGCCGATAAGCGAAATACAATACGCCGTGACATCACGCTACTCGGTGAACCGCGAGGAGTGACAGAACGAGCAACGAGATACAGTCATCTCGTCTTCGAAGACGGATGATCCATTCGTGGACCCTCGCCCATTGTTATTGGATATTTTCAAACATATCAGAGACGCGGAGATACGACTTCGCCCTTCGGAAGTCACGGATTCCGACTCATTGATAATAAATTCGGCGACATTAGAATCTACAATGTTATCCATTAATCTTCTCCGCCACAAATAACGGATATGGAATCGACTCTTTGTAAATTAAATCAGCATAACAAAGATTTATCGAGTTATAATCTGTGCAAAGTTACTTAGCTCAAGGTCCTTTCTTCGTCGCAATCATAAGACGCACATTCCAAGAACCGTGAACTCATTCCGCGTTCTGCAATATTGCAAGCTCAGCAGAATAGCATGACGAAGGATATTGAGAAAAGTCACAATTGCACTTTCGTATTCCAAATAATTGTGGCTCCGAAGGCCGATTTGCGTAATGTTTATTACGAGACCCCACTTTGAGCTGATCGTTGCATTCCGACCCGAATTGCGAAACTCTTCGATTTGCTTCTGTAAATCTCGCTTTCAGACGGAATCTTTTTCTTCTAGGTTCATCAATTAAAGACTCAATAAGTTTATCGACGATTTTTCCAGTATCCATAAATCTTTCAATAAAATCCTATAATTTGAATTAGATACAGCAGATATCTCAGTTCGTTACAAGTTCGTATTCACACTAGTAACACGTTAATCACATAAATAGATATTGAAATATGATAAATACGGTAGATATTAAGTTTTCAAATTCTGAAAACAAATTTTAGACACATCCAAAAAGACAATTATTAAAACCAAGAGATTCGTTATATTAAAAAAAAAAAGTTTTTTTATCATACTAATTTAAATATAGCCTTAATTCTTTATATTATACCTATTTGCATTTCTTTCGCTTTCAAATGTGAACAGATATTTATTATCTCACAGGATTTAATAAGAGATTAAAGATTATATGCTCTCTAAAACGTTTAGAATGAATTATCATTCTGAAGAGTGAAATCTCACTTTTAAAGACTTAAAATTAAACCACTCTTTCAAGAGTGGCTCAATTTTCACTCTTTAGAGTGAAATTCCACTTCAAAGAATTTAGGGAGTGCATTCTTGTTTCCTGTATGTGCCACATCTAGCACACATATTGCATCCAAAATTTCTATTGCAGATTGAATTTCTTCGTTCTATGTCTCTCTCGGTTTTGATCAATTTAATCGCAGCCATCCTGCTGTACTCGTTAAAAGAAAGTAAGATGGTTATCTGTTCATCTTCTAAAGAGTCCTAGAGCGCAATTACATCAGGACAAGATTCGCAAGAGGTAGAAGGACAGATGTGTGCCGGCGGGTGTCGCGTAGCTAATCTCCAGTTGCAGTCAGGTGTGTTGGGGAACAGTTTGTGACGTTATCGCGATCACGGTGCTTGCTTGCTCATGCATCTCTTGGCTCTTTTTCTCTCCTTCCTTTTCTTTCCCCGTACATACATACGTGTACATAGCTCCCGGCGTGTATTACATACAGCACGCGTTATGTTTCCGCATGGGTGTACGTGCGCTGCACGCACGTACACGCGCGCGAACGCGCGAGAGCACATTTCTCGCAACTGATAACGAAATTATTTCTTCTTTCGAAACGCACTATCGCCGCCGGATATAAATATTTTGTATAAATTGCCATTGATTAATTAATTTACTTCGGATTTCTCATGTGAATATGTAAATATATATCGTTATTGGGAAAAGATAAAAAAATCGTCCGATCTTTCCGCGGATTGATTGTAAGTTATGAATGATCCGGGGGAACGAGCCACAATTTTCTAGGAGTCTAAATATTTATTCACGCGACAGGACAACAATTATAACCGAACTAATTTCTGTATCTTTAACAATGATAAATTATGCAGCGCTCCATTCGTAATGCACACGCATTTGCAAATTTTTATATATTTTTGTTATTATAATTTGACCCATATAATTTAATCCCGTTAACTGGCTTCAATTAAGCGATGCACGCGCGCGTTTAGAATATCATGGATAATGGATAATTCTGCGTCCAAGTAATTCGACGGGATCAAGTGGCGAGGGCGCAGAGGGGAAGAAAGGGGAAGGACACGTGATCATGTATCGTTGTGCAATTAGAGTAGGAACGTGCTGAAAATGTAATACGCTCATTATCAGAGCTGCCATAAATAGATGTCTAAACTCTTTTTTACTCTTCATCGTGAAAAAAATTATCAATATACGAAACAAAATAATTACCTACATATTAAAAAAAAAAATGCAAAACGAACGGCAGCACACACTTCTACAAAAACTTTGTTACTTTGATCCTTAATTTGCTTCACATTGCGGGAACAACACACTGATGTACGACATACCCACTTAATTTTATTGTTTATCACTTTTTTAATTCTTCTTAGATACCTACACTTTTTTTTTTACCCAAGTGAAATTTCACTCTTACATTTCTTAGCACAAATTTCAATTTGTACTAAATAAAGGTTTCTTTTCGGTTAAATAACTATTTGGCAATGTAGCTTAAATGTTAAAAAGTAATCCTGAATTATTCTAGATTTTTCGAAGGAATAGTTGAAGAATTTAAGCAAAAAAAACTTAGTGTGCCCACGAAGAGTTAAAAATGAATATATTATAAACAATTTTATATTCAATTGAAATACCAGATGTTACAAACATAACGTTACCAAGCAAATGTATCTTTATCAATAAAAAAGTAATGGAAGAAGCATTATATTGGACAAGCATTGAAAAAAGAAAGCCAGATATATACCGTACTAAAAAAGCGCTTAAAGATTAAAATTACATAACTAGTGATTTCGATATTACGTTTCATATCGCCTCGTACAAAGAAAAATGCTCGATGAGAGACGGAGAGAAGATGCACGAGATGATGAGAGTGAGGTCAACCGAACTCGAGAGCTTCGCGGTAGTTCTTGGCTCGCGATAGAAATTTGATATTTCATCGCGGCAGCTACCTTTCTATCTTCTATTCTTTTTCTGTACTTATTTCTATACACTTTTAACCTTTAGAGAGAGAGAGAGAGAGAGAGAGAGAGAGAGAGAGAGAGAGAGAAAGGGAGAGAGGGTTTATTTTTAAAATCTCACAGCATTTCCTTTAGTAAAATTTGTTATGATTCATTATTTCATTGTATTCCTTGCTTCAAAATATAACACTGTTTCAGCGCCACTATAACGGCTTTCTCGTCCTGTAAGGATTAAATATCATAATATAACTACACACAGTAATTGAACTTTTTTTGTGGTCTCCAATTTTTAGTGCGCATGCGTCAATTCGTACTGCCAGAAATATGGCGATCGTATCAGGTTACGAAATGAGCTTGACAGAAATTCAAATTTAAAAATGGATTTGTGTATTCACAATTAATAATAATAATAATAATAATAATAGGTCTTATTCGTATCTTGCATGTCAATAAGGCTTATTATTATTGTTGTTAGTATTAATTGTAAACTCACAAATCCGTATGCATAAAGACTTTGTTCTTGAACTAAGTCCATTCTCATGCGATTTGACTGCGTGTGTGTGTTTGAGAGTGTAGTGGTGTCCTGATTATAATATGAGCTCTGCAGACCTCACGAGCAACTTTCTCGGTCCAAAAATCTAGTAATACACGTTATGTTAATAAATGGACTTCATATGTCATTCATTGAAGAGTACTCTATCAGATTATTACAAAATATCATCTAATTTTTTTGGCCATTGTGTGACAGTGCCTTGTCAGTGTCCTTACTGTGTAATACGTTATATGATGTGACATCATGTTCGAGCGATCACTGAGGGACTTCGCACAATCAAAGGAACAATGAAGAAATACAGAGTGAGGATTTTAATCAATCAGAGAAACCATGCACTATGGAATACATACTGATAGATTGAAATTCTTATTCTCTATTCCTATTCTTTGATTGTGCACAGCCCCGGACTCGTGTTCGTCGTTGTAGGTAGTCAATTAGTCGTACTAATTATGTCCTTTTCTATTTTTTAATATAGACCAACTTTAATCTTGATTTAATTTACTTTTTTCTTTCTGGTTTTAAAAATTAACAAAAGAACAGTAATTGTTAAAGTTGGGTTAAAGTTAATCTGCATTGGTGGAAACATTAATCGTATTAGATTAATTCTATTTTATAATTGTAACATTATTTTTGAAGAATATAATCATTTCGAAAAAGCTGTGCATACTTCGAACAAAATTGCAAAACTGGTAAATTTAAATTTTATTTGATTTAAAAAAAAAGGACGTATTAAATATAGAGGAAAAGCCCCTATTATGAGATAGCGAGTTCATTTTGGGTAAATGCTAAAAGTCTATAGACTAGGTAGAATTTTAAAAAATAATAGGTCATTTTAAAGAAAATTTAATAAGCTTTAAGATAACGTTATATAAAATTTAATTCAAATTCCATTTTTTTTTTAAATTAAAGAAATGTAAAAAGTGAGCAAATCGGAAATTGTGCTCCTAATATGAGATGCCTCGAGAAATCGACACTAAAAGTATATCAGTATTGCAATTAAAAAACTTTATTTAATGTTTCTAAAATACAAACAAACAGTAATCAAACACAGCCTGCGTGCGCGAAAAATGAGCATGCGATAGATTATATCCAGAACTCGTCTTCAGGTAGTTGGAATCAAGCATCGCAGAAATAGACACTCGACGTTTATTCCGGTTGTCTTTTTTATTATTGTCCAATAACATTTATACTTTAGCAATGATTTTCGCTATAACATAGGAGCATGGATTATTTCATATTTATAGAATATTACGATTTCCACGTCTTATGATTTTACAATCATCAAATCTAACTTCTATAATTAAACAATTCAACATATCCCGTATTTTTTCATTAGTACCAAATATTTATTTATTAAATAATAAACAAGATTTAAAGGCTCATCTCAATGAAACTTGAAGACATCCAAATTCTAAAATCTAGTTTTACAATGAATACAGGCATGATTTAATAATGAATTTTCTACTAAATAGTTTTCAATTCAAGACCAATAAATTCATGGTGGAATCAATAGATAGCGTTTATTAGTTCAGCAAAAACGCCGCTATCTCATATTAGGCGTCTATCTCATAATAGAGCGCTTTCCTCTATATATTCTCTGCTGTCTTTTACATATGCAAGATCTAATACATATATTGAATTCCCAAAAGAGCAATATCGAATAAATAGACAAAATGAGACAATAGATTGCAATATAATTCGTTTAGATAATATTTAATTGTCATAAACTTTTGTCATAACTTTTTCAGATCCTCACGATACTCTCGCAAAGCTATAACATTATTATGTATAGTTATGTAGAATTTCTAGATTTTGAAAAACGTTATAAATTTGATATTCCGACGGATAGTATTTTAATCTTTTTCGCAAGATATGAAGGAAAGAAGTAAAATCTATTGTTAGAAGTTTGCAAATGTTAATCGCATGTAATGTATCGGTCAAGATAAGAAGCTATTGCAAGGGAAGACGCAGGGGCCTCGTACGAGGATAAAAGACAGAGAGGTTCTCCAAGCCGCCGGGTCAAGAGATCACTTTAGCGACAGTTTATCTCGCGATATCTTCCGCGTGAGCCAATCATCGTCTGGTATCTCGACCTTAGACGTCGACGTCGGCGTCGTCGTTGTCATGACGTAAAGAGAAAAGCATACGCCAACGGTACGCAAGCTTACAGATGTTTTTCACAATGAACCACGTACATAAACACCGATAAGATTTCGAAATTTTTCACTTCCTGATCCATCTAATTAATTATATTCTAAGCGAGGTACATTAAAAACAGAGAATATAATATAGTAATCTTAGCTATCAAATTTTATTTGTGTATGCCTTCTTTAATTCTTAATTCTGATGAATTATTAAATTCTGGATAATACTGTATTATCTTTTACCTCACTTTTTGGTCAGTCCTTCTCTCTCTTTGATATAATCCTTCTATTTCTTTTATTATTTTGTAATTATTTCGAATTATCTTTTCTTCGTTTTTCTCTAAATTCTTTGAAGTGAAAAATTGAGCCAAAAAAGGAATGGATCAATTTTCAATGTTTAAGAGTAACATTTCACTCCGTAGAGTGATATTCATTCTAAAACTTTAAGAGAGTTTTCTAGTATTTAGATTACAAACATTAAGATTATCGCGACTGCGCTTCAATTTTATCATCACAGACGTGATTTGATATTATTGTCTACGTTTGTCGAACCGTAGACGTGCTGTTACGACTCTCGACTTAAAAAATTCATTATTTAACTTTTTGCCGCCTTTTCTCATAAGACAATCGAAACGATCTATCGAAACGATGTCATTGATGATTTCAAAATCACGATATCCGGAATTCGCCAGAAACGCGGGAAACCACTCGCTTACGTAAACTCGCGTTTATCGATCACGATTGGCTCAGCCAAGCCAGCGGCTTGCAATTCAACGACGTGACTGATTCGCTATCACGATTAATTAATTTCAGTAAAATACGAGGATTTTCGACACAAATAAGAAACATGGGTAGAAGGACAGTGTCATAAGCTATCTCGCGAAATTCGCTTCCTTTGGAAATTTTCTTTCTCCATGCGATTTTCTCAAAAACGACGGCGACTATGATGCGTTATTATCATCATCGCTATCGTGTTTTGTGATAGTAAATATGAAACGCGAACGGCCTGTTTTGCACAGGCGTCATGCCCGCCATCGCCCGGCATTGATTAATCGGGGAAGTTCCCTCGTGGCGCGACGCAAACGTCAATAGCGAGTAAGAACGTGAAAACACAAATGAGTGAAGTCGAGTTGGTTACCTAACTAAAGTAGAGCGTTACTTTCCGACGAGGAAATCCGTTCTAACGGTTCGTTGGTTTTGATGGACGATTTTATTTCTGTACACAACCGTATTTTTTCTTTACTTATTTACGTCATTCTAATGCCATCCTTATGTGATCACTAATACTAATCAGTAACATTGAATCAGTATACATTGACAGTATGCATTAATATTTTTACAATTTTACACGATTAATATTATTGACTCTATATATATATATATATATA
>NW_017305485.1:666083-694636 GCF_001594115.1 Trachymyrmex septentrionalis
AAGTTTCCAAGGAACACACCAAGTCGAAAGAAAATCAAAATGACTTTAATTTGATGTAATGAAAGTCAAAATAATGATTGTTAGTTACAAAATTTAATTGATATTAAGAATCAAAATAAAGTCATTTTGATTTTTTTTCTCTTTTGGGTATTCCTTGGGTTGCAGTTGTAAGAATTGACTAACTAAGAACCTATATGAACAGAATATAAAGAGAAAATGAAGAGAGTATTCGACTATAATTAATGAATTTTTATGACTATAACAACTTACAACTATGCTTTCGCAATTGTAGAATGAGTTTTATATACTTTACACAATTAATAATTCTGTCAATATCAAGTATTAACAATATTATTGATGGTGATCCGAATTTCTTGATTCTTGAGCATCAGTATTACTTGCAGTAGGGGATGTGACAGAGAATACTGATACTATTAGGTTGTTCGGAAAGTAATTTCGTTTTTTCTCAACAGAGGACTTATTGTATTTTTTCACAGCCAACTTCACACTTAAGCCGCATAATTATTATATATTTTGACAGCTGATATAGCAAGGCTTGCTTGTGAAAAAAGTTCGATTGATTCTACGCAGTAGTTTTTGATTGGTGCCCTATCAAATATGAAAGTGAAAAGCAGCATTTTCGGCATATTTTACTTTTTTACTATCGAAAAGGTAAAAATGCTGTTCAAGCAAGAAAAAAATTATCCGATGTGTATGGAGGAGATTTATTGACAGAACGCCAGTGCCAAAACTGGTTTGCAAAATTTCGATCCGGCAATTTTGATGTTGAAGATGCACCACGTTCTGGAAGGCCAGTTGAAGCTGATGAAGACACAATAAAGGGATTAATTGATCCAAACCGGCGAATAACAACTCGTGAGATCGCTGAGAGATTAAATTTATCGAATTCGACCGTTCATGATCATTTGAAACGCGTCTGATTGAAAATCGTCTTTCATTTTCATAAGAAAAAACGACATTACTTTCCGAACAACCTAATAGAATTAAGAAACTCAGTCACTGTCGTCAATGATCAATAATCTACAACAATCTATCAATATTAATCACACGATCAATAATATAAATGCCATTATTTATTAGTACTGACAATATTATTATTAATATAAGGTCCCCAAAACGATTATCGTCGATGCGCATTGCTGGATTCGCTTGGAGTTCGTGTAGGTACTTTATTACATGCGACCGCACCAAATTACCTCGCAATGAAATCATTTCAAGAACCAAAATTAAAGCGAAATGGACAGACATGAATATATTCATTTAGGAATGCCTGTCCATTTCGCTTTATAATTTTGGTTCTTGCAGTGATAACAAATATATTTATTAACTTTTAATCAAAACATTAAACGTTAAATTTACCTATACAGCGAATTTTTTTAAACATGAAAGACGAATAATAATTTTACTCTTTGTGTCCAATAATTATTTATTTTTAGTTACGATATATATATATATTTCCAATAAATTTCTATACATTAACACCATATCGAATCCTTGTATTGATTCTTTTTCGTCACTTGTGTCTATTTATACGACAGTCTAATTAACGTAATCATCTTTTTCTAAATTCGTAATCTTAAACTTATTTTTTTAACTTCTAACGAGAATATTTAATTATTCTTAGTATATAATAGCCATTATATATATTTTTTGCCGAAATTATGTAACTTCACGAAACTTTAGCGGTGTTTATTAATTTTTATAACGCCGCAATGAAATGTGTAACCCTTATCGCAAAATTAATGATCGCCATTGTTTACTACGCTATAGTTTGATGCAAACGCTCGATAATTGTATTCGATCCTGTTTCAAAGTAAATAAATAGGATCATCGCTCCTGACTTTACTCAAAAAAATTTATCGCACTTTTATGTATCTAAGGAAAAAGAGAGCTTTTACATTAATCCAGATTATGATCAGATTATATCAAAAGATTGCAAAATAATTAAAAATAATGTTACAGCTATGAAATTTGAAAAAGCATTTAGGCCCAATTTCACAATTCATGGTTAATTCTTAACCGAGGTTCAACTTATTCATTATCTCTTTCCAATTCTAGAATTAAAAAAAGATGAGAAAGTTGAACCTCTGTTAAGAGTTAACCGTGAGTTCTGAAACTGGGCCTTAGCCTACTAATAGCTTCGTGATATATGCGAAAACTTAAGAGGACTTGGAGAACTTCTCCTTCTACGAGCTTATATTAAATATTAATATCATATGTTACATGATATTAATAGTTTTGTTAAATACATTAATAAAGTTTCAATCAGTTAAACGTGTCAGATTAAAGTATGAAATAAATAAAAAAAATAATTTAACAATTATAATATAATGCGAGGAAATATAAATATATTCTATCGTTCACAACAAAACTTTTTGAAATTTAAAATCAAGCATATCCTATGACAAGTACATATACGAGTATCTTATGCGCAAAAATATTGCGAAGAAAAGAATGATTTGGACATCTAAATTTCTCCAATTGTACAATAGACCATAATACAACCAGGCTGCAGCACATAGTCGGCGACGCAATAGTAATTAGATCAGCATTTAAGCGATAATCGGTTATCCTATAATTAGACGTGTCAGCTATTTCGTACGACTTTATCGTGCGGTCTTTATTGCCTCGATAAACTTGCGCCGTATAATATAATCGTTATTAAGCAGGCAAATAGAAGAAACGCGCGCGAACTCTATAACGATGTACATAGAACATGAGCCGTGACCTCTTGGCGCCGGTCGCGCGTCATATACGATTTTTATTTTATAAAATTGGCACAAACGTCCGATAGACAATCTCTCTACATCTCAAGCCCGGCTCGTCTTTAATTCTTCCTGAAATTCATGAACTATCCATTGATCAGTGTAGAAGCAACCCGGAAAATTGAAATTCTGTCTTTCTCTTCAACCCCCTAGAACTGATGTGAAAATCAGTAATTATGGACATATACAGGGGATGGTTTAAACCTCCGTCCTCTTCCTAGCAATCAGCTCAAGCATCCTACATAATTACTTTGATAGTCCAAAAATTATGTTCAGATCTATATCTGGCTAAATTTTTAGATACTTCAGCAAAGCAATCCTTTAATTCCGTGTAGAAATATTTATATTTAGAAGCAATAATGATATGACTTGAAAAAAATTAATCTGTCCCATGATAAATTAGATACACGAAACAAGGGTTAGAACAAGATAATTGCCGATACTTCTTTTAACCGAGTGCCGGTCTAAATGCGAATGGCGCGACTTCTACGGGATATATGAAGGAGCTGTCGTCGTTGAACGATACGTCGGGGCTCTTCTCGCCTTGAGAAGCACGCGCAGCCTTCCCGGATTAGCGACCATAACTCTTACACGCGAGCCCTCTAAACACCCCGGTTCACGCGATGTGGATCTAAACACGCGATGCCTCGTTGCTACCGCGCATCCTCCCTCCTGTTTCAGCATCCGTTCTGGACCGCCTGGCGAGGCATCCTTCTACTGTAATTCTCTTCTTCTAACTGCCTCGTAATCGCTGCCCTCGTTAGGCGAATTTCAAGGCGACTTGCAATCTTTCAAATGTCATATTTTTGCATAACGTTAAGTGATATAATCGAGCGAAATTAGGCTAACAGAAACGTAAACAATAATATGTAAATATGGATAAAGATAATTCTTCATACTACTAGCGTGCGTGTTTAATAATTTCATTGCAGCAGGTTTTTTTTTCTTTTCATTCGTTAGAAATGAAAATTTTGCACTGAAAGAAAAGTGTTTAGAATGAATAGCAAAGACTCTGAAGAACAAATCAAAGAATAAAGGTGCCTATAAGAGCCAATGACTAAATTGTAGACGTTTTCAATCGCCAATTTGGATCCTTCCCAATACAAATATTTAATACTTAAGAAAAGTATTCGTCATATAAGTAACATGAACATCATAAGTTAAAATTATATAAACAAATTAATGCTTGTTTATTTACTGTTGTTTCTGTCTTTATGTATTCAAGAGCTGGTTTCTTTACAAGTATAATATTTAGTATTTGTACTATATAATTGGAAAAATAATTATTAGAAGTTCCATTTTTATAATCATTACTCTATTAGTAATAATAATTATATTTATAGCTCTATAAACACAACTAAAAGTATATTTTATACTATGCCGTAGTTCATTTACTACATACTATTACAATAGAAATTGTTTATTTAAAGTAAACTCAATACAAGTATTAGAAAATTGAATCTACAATCAACGAACAATATTAGCGAATTCATACTTTTTGATCATATCGCTTTATAAATTTCTGTATTTTATCATTAGTTTACTCTTCAAACTTCAATACTATCTTTCTTTTAATACATATTATTATTATTATTGAATAATCCATGTTTTATTATTTAATAAAATATATATATAATACCAACTTTGATGGTTGGAAGCTATTGAAATTTATATTAGCTTTAATATCTAGTGTACTAAATTTGATATAAACGTTAAATATAATACCGCCAAGTATTATATTTAATATTACCACAGTAACAAACGTAACTAACATCAACACTGTCCATCAATTGAGGGGATGGGCGGAATAAAGGCCTAATTACAGAATCTTAATAAAAATTAAAATAACTTGCTACTTTTTTATTATACACAAATGGATACAACATCAAATGAATTTATGTAATATCTTTAAAAAGTTACATGTTACAATACTTTTCTATCACGATCAATATTACATGAAAAAGCTAATTGCCGGAAAAAGGGCCTAAGTAGAATTGTGTCTTTATTCCGCCCATCCCCTCAATTATTAGTTTATAATATGAGAAAATTACATACAAAAGTCCTTTACTCTTTGCATATCGCCCTTCGAATAAATATTTGTTGCGCGCCTTTGATAAGCTTTATCTCAGCAAAGGCTCGAAACTATTAGCGATTATCTTCCCGGCGTATATCTGCGTAACACAGAGGACATCGATAGTCTTAGGTTTCACCCCTGTGAGTAAGAGACCGACGGGATTAATTGAGCGAGCAGGAGCCGTGTCGGCCAGGCCGTATCTTGGTCTATCTATCTATCCGGACATTCAGCGATTAGCGAATAATAAAGTCCGTAATACGAGCCTCAATGACGGAGCTGCGCTTATCTTGCTCTCCCTCTCCCTCTTTCTCTTTCTCTGTCTATTATCCTCTCCGTAAATGTTCCTTGCCGACCGACCGACTCGACGATCGCGCGTAGAAAGATGAGCCCCGGGCAATCGTATACCGGCGATATTGTCGACCACCGTCGAGCGACAGAGAAACTGTCGACGAGAAATCCGTCTCGATATCCCGTCGAGAATGAAGAATGAGAAGAATGCCGTATCTATCAGCGATAACGAATCTTTCGATTCCGAAAAATCTTACTAATCGAGATCGCATTGTCCTCGCGACCTCGATTTGTTTGGATAATTTCTCGAAAGTACGAAAGGATTTGGAAATATGTAAACCTTTTTCGGAGAATATACGTAATGATAATGCCACTAACATGAATATTTGTGTGTATACAAAATTTATTAACTAAGAATATAATTGAAATAAAAAGAAAACGTTCGTCCTTCCTTTTGAGTCTTCTTTTAGTATTAACTTAATAATCATTATATATGTCAAAATTAACTATAGATGTAAACATTTAATATCAATTCTAGTACAAACTTTTAGCCAGGGTTGAGTATTAACTAGTTAAAACGTTAAAAGTTAAAAAAAAATTAAAAAGTTAATAACTTTTAACTTAGTTAATGTTAAATACATTAATTTTTAACTTAATTTAATTACTTCTAAACTCTTTAATTTATTAACTTTTTTAAATTGAAAATTTTTCTATCTCTTTTAATGCTAATATTTTTTTCTATAAAATTTTAAACATTAGAGAATTAATTTAAAAAAAGTTCAATGATTTTATGATTAGAGACTCCATAATAAGAGTTACACTATACAGTAGCCAGTTTTTATTCTCGCTAGGTTTTATCAATTCCCGCTTATATTTGAATCACACTAATTTTAGATGTCATAAACATTATATTTCAGCAACATAAATATGAAGTGAGTCTTGCTAAATTTCTTCACTTCCAGATAAATTGCGGATAACCTTATCCAGGAGATATCTCCATTGACAATGGAGATGTCTCTTAGATAAAGCTATCTAGAGATGAAGAAATTGGGCATTAAATGAAGAATTGTTGTAAAACAATGCTACACATTCACTCATTTCCTAAATTTTTACGTATATGTTTTTAAACAAATATCTAGTCGGTGTAGTCGTAAACAGTCGTTTCGAAAATTAAAGAAAATTAGATAAAGGTTAAAGAAAAGTAAAATATATACTCTTCTCTCTCGCCAGATTTAAAAGTAAAAAATTATTGAAGACCAATATTCGGCAATTTTTAGTAATTGATATCTCATTAATTATTGCAAAATGGTAGAGGACTTCGACTTAATTTAGTCCGCTATCTATACAAAAGCGCTTGGCAAAAATTTACAGAACACTCTGTATATAAGTAACTTATATGTGAATAAAAAAATTAAATTTACCTAATAATCTGTATAGTAAGTGTTATTTAAAGTAATCTCATTTTAAGAAAAATTAAGACATTCTTATCTCAAAAACAATTTTTTTCAAAATTAACTTTCTTTTAAACGTAAGTTAATTTAATCTTAACTCTATTTTGATTAGGTTAATTTTTTATTCCTTCAACTTTTAACTTAATTTTATTAATTTTATAAACTATTAACTTCAACTTAATTTAGTTAAAAAAAAACATTAACTTACCTAATCCTGCTTAAAGCACAGTAACATGAAGTTTAGCACAACATCACGGCATTTTAATCCAGTTCGCTTTAAATTAATCTGATACTTGACTATATATATATTTGATCATATTAAATTGTAATTACTCAAATTTCTACAACTATAAATTTATACTTTGATAGCCTATTATTTTATTTTTGAACTCCTTATTTCAACATGCATATTTCAACAATTATGCAATACTATGCAATCCACTTCATTTTGCTGCAAAAGAATTAATATTAAATGTATATAAGTCTATAGTATTAATTTTGAAGTATGCAATAATTAAGTCGGTACTGAAGAGGATCCAAAAGAAAGAAAACATATATTTTTTATTTTAATTATTCTTTTAGTCAATACACACACGCTTAAAACCAGTATTAGTTCCCATATTGGCAATATGACTTCATTTGTTATTTAATTCGTTAGAGCGTAAGTATTTCAATTCTTTTAGGAAAGTCGACATAATTTGTAAATCTACTCATATTAATTTTTATTTCCTTAATCGTATTATTACTTATTAAGACGGCGAAGACACATGATATTGTTAACGCAGCACGGAATACCGGTAAATCATCAATGTCGCTGCTGAACATTAAATCATAAGCGTTTCGTCACCGTGAGATAAATTGCGGGATATTTCTATGTTCCGTGGAATTAGGCGCGCGACGTCGACGAGAATTTCGACGGTGAAGGAGAGACCGTAATCGTGCAGAGATGCGAGAACGTGTGACTAAACGCCGCGCGGAAAGATCGGGGCTCTCCTCTCGCGCGCCGCAGGCTGCCCGCGGTATATCATTCTCTCTCTCTTCTCCTTCTTTCCTGTCTCGGGAAAGTCATCTCTCGCGGAGAGACCCTCCCTCGCGACGACGAATGCTCTCGACTACAGTTTTGTATTATTAGAACGCGGCCTTTAGCAACAACCCGCTCGGCTTCTTTCCGTCGAGGCTGCCGGGTCGATTTGGGAATTCATCCGGATTAGATTGCTACTTACTTTATTCCTATTATTCAATCGATCTCTCAAGTTAATCGAAATTAATTTAGACATGCGAAAAGTAGAAAATTGATAAGAGTTGATTGACATCTTTACTGGTCGATTTTGTTTGTAATGCGCATAATCGCCGATAACGGAAGAATTTTCAGGTCTTTTTTATTTCTACACTAGGACTTTCTTTTTCGCCAAATATCAAACATATATCTATTTCATTTAAGTTCCGAAAGTGTACGCTAGTTCGGGTATAGAAAACAAACTTCCTGTAGATAAATAAAGCTGATTTTTTTCCCCTCGACTCATTACGATGTTTAGATATAGTAAAGTTTGGGGATCAAGGCGCGTAATGGAAATAATGAAGAAGCTGTACCTTGATGAAGAGGCGGCAGGGGCGACGGCGGAGACAGCTGAAATGGCTCCTGTTTGATCTTCAGAGAATGAGGAGAGTCCTGCATACTGCTGAGTCCTGCGGAGCCCAGATTGCCATTTCCCTGCTGCAGCTCCTGAAACCATCATTAAATTAATGAATGAATCCTTTTGTTCTTTCTATGTCTTTTTAACGAACAAAACTGTTCGCATTACATACATTTCGAGATTATTCAGAGGATTGAGATTATTTTGATTTCACATTGTGTGTGTAATGAATAATTATTGTATAGATGTCATATTATGTACAGTTAATATATAGATAGAAATGCGAAAGATATATAAATCAAATATTTTTGCAAGTAAGGCTTCTCATCAACGAATACATCAATATATCCTGGAAATAATCCTTGCATAACATTTAATTATGCATAAAACTGTTGGTTTTATATTTCGAAATTATTCAGGGAATTAAGATTATTTTAATTTAATATATAATACAATAAATAATTAATTGTTAGATATATATAGATGCTATATTGATGTAAAGTTAATATACAGATTACACAAATATCGAAGAATTATAAAAATACAAATTTAAATATAAAAGCTATGTTTCTCTCTCTATAATTAAGGATTGAAAATCTATCATTTTTATAATAGGATAAATAAACTAATTAAAAGCCATAAATATATATATATATATAAATACGGAATGAAGGCTATTATTACGCACCGATTAAAAATACCAAAAGTAACTTAAGTATACATGGCTAAGAAAGATTTGATTTATCGAATGGATCAGTTATTCTACGAAATGAGATTCTCGAAAAGGATCGTACAGCGTGGACGCTGTAAATCTTCAATAAAGGATGCCGCATCGACGAAGTAAATTCACGTCATCCTAAAATACTTCCTAAAACATAATCACTCGTGTAGTAAAGTTTGGAACACTACGGACGGAGGTAAATGAATCAGGGTAATCGCAGCGGGACAATCCAGAGTATAATTGCGGCGATAATAAAGAAGTTCCTTCGGAAGAAGAAAAGAGAGAGAGAGATGAAAACGAACAGGCGGAGTAGGCTAAAAGACTTTTGGCTTGGTGCTTGCGATGTTTGAAGTGCCGTCACCGGAAGCTTACAAACACCGACTTGTTGTGACATCGTATTATGCCGGGACGAAACTTACGGTCTCGCTAGATCGTTAATTTGCAATCCGGTTTTACGAGGCTCCTAGGCTGCTTCGCGAATTCTGAGTCGCAAAACTCGGTGATCTTCGAACGGCGAAAAAATAATTAATTGTAGATAATATCTAATACCTTGTGCCGTACCCGATGCTTTTATTAATTTATTTCCAGTTTTTAAATCTGATTTTCTTGAAAACAATCATAAAATTCAGATGGATAAAAAAATTTTATGTCTTTTTTCTTGACTTTATGGTTAATATTGATAAGAAACAATTTTGCTTATCAATTTGAAAATTGATGGAAAAATACAAGGTTCATAAACAAAATACAACGTATTCTTAAAGGAGACCAAAATCAAGAAAAATAATACGTTGTTGTAAAAAAAAATAAAGATTTCTCTATGGTAGAAATTTTATGCATTTTTTCAACTCTATTTAGTAACTAACAAATAACCCTACCTTTGTGTCACTCGATGATTTTATTGAAACTCAATAGATTTGTAGAGTAGTCAAAAATATTAGACACGTACTTTTTTAAAGGTGCAATTTTAAGAGTGAAAACAACTTGCATTTATAAATCAGTAATTAATTTTTTAAACTTAGAGTCACTTTTGAGTCTTAGAGATATGACAAAATATTTTCATGTTGCTGAAAGGAAATTCAATATTAGAATCATAGAAATCAAAATGGCGAATTTAACAAGGCAAGCTGAATTCAAACAGTCTCTTATCTCGCTCTTTGCCGAATCAGAGAATAACTAACGAGGAGGTGAATGAAGAATCTATCCCCAGTTTATTTGTTTTTTTTTTTTGGATTTTTGTCTTTTATTATTTTTAAAATTTTTTTCTTTTTTTTTAAATAAATTTTTTTAAATATTAAATCTATAGAAATGTACATGTGAAAATACAATAGGAAATAAATGCCTTTACGGTTTAGCTGGATCTTAAGTGCTTGTATAATTCTGTGTGAATTTATGTATGTTTTATACTTATGTAGTCCTTTAAACTGCGCGCCGAAATAATTTTTCAGTTTTGAAATAATTTTTTTAAATTTTTCTTTTTTTTTTAACTACAATATTTCTTACACCTCATTTATGTTTAACTTTATTCCAGTTAAAACAATCTTTTATACACAAAGAATTTGATTTCTGTAATTCCAATATTGAATTTTCTTTCAGCAAATATGAAAACTTTTTGTCATATCTCTAAAACTCAAAAATATAACTCTAAGTTGTTTATAATATCTAAGTTGAATGAATTAATTATTTTTGCCAATATAAAAAAATACATGTTCCATATTTTTACTACTCTAGAAATTTATTAAGTTTCAATAAAATCGGCGAGTACACAAAGGTAGGGTTACTTGTAAAAAGTAAAACTACTTAAGAACCCAAGTTAACACTTTACCTGCAGTTAATGCTCACAAAAGATGTATCAATTATAAACATTTACTAAACAAAAATAGGACAATAAATGAATTATGCAGTATCTTAACTAATAATAACTCTTAATACATACCTTTGGATTTTTGCACATTTCTTTTCTTTGATTTATATACAACAATTGTATATAATATAATAATTCATTATAAATATACAACTTTACAAATACTTTCTAAAAATGTTAAAATATAAGATGTAAAAATTGCTTAATAATTTTGATATACTTGTAAAAGTGATGAAAATTAATCCAGGACACGAAAGAATCATAGTGTGTAGTAACAGTGCCAAAAACTAAGGTGTGTACTAAGAATTAATTAAAAATAATTTATTAATATTATATAATTAGATATATAATATAATTTAAATAATATTTTATTGATAGTAGAAATAACTGGACAACTTGCACACACTTTTCCCAGGAATTGCTTTAGAGCTACTGGATCAAATTTCTTATTAAAATTCTTACCTATTTCGTACGCAGTGTTGTTATAACTAATGAAAATATAGTAATAGACAGTAAATGGATGGACGTCTAGAAAAACTGCATACATTTCTATTATTTCTCAAGATTATTTCTCAAATAATATAGTAAGATATATACAAGTTATAATGCTTAAGAATTAAATACAAAGAGATTGAATTTTATGTATATCTATAACTAGAAACTTAATAAACATATAGGGCAATCATTAAAAATTTAAGAAAAAAATTATAATTATAATGCACGAAACTTATAATTATAATTCATCGCGTCAGTTTTTTATCGTACTAAAAATAATTCCTAAGATCTTATCGTTTCCGGTCTGAATTCGCAAAATCGTAATCCTGTTATGTTTGCGCACATTACTGTTTTCATGGACACTCAAAAACCTCGTGGTAAATTCATGTTATAAAAGATCGACATGGATCAACGACAAAGCAGATTGTAATATTTTATTATCGCAGTTTCGATAAAAAGTATCTTACTCTCGTGTTAATTTTCGCACGATACTTTCGCGTGATATTCATGAACTACTCTCAGGAAATATTTTGAAAGCAAGTCATTATGAATCGTTCAAAAATTATCTACGTCCCGTTTTAACATATGTTAAAATGGGGTCAAAGAGAATAACTTTGCAATCACTTTTCAATGTCTGTGTACACAAAAAATCGTGCGAAAGATTAATTTTTTTCTTTAAATATAAAATTTATTTACTAAAAACCTTTTGAGATAGTAGCAAGAAAATGTTTATAATTCTTTAGATAAATAATAAGACTTTTAACTGTAGAAACTAATACATAACTCGTCTACTTCTTTTTAAGTTAGTCTACATAAAAGGTAATGTACACGTTGGGCGCTTATTTTATATCACGGAAAGAATTATTTTGCTAAAAGATCTAAAAATTTTGTTGGATAGATTTTTTAAAAATTTGGTTGGAAACTCACTGGTTGCAGAAAATAAAATTTTTTGTGACATGCTCGTAATTTTTGAGTTTCCAACAAAATTACTTTGATAATACAACGAAATTATTTTCAGATCTGTATTCAGCAAAAGTTTACATCTTACGGCAAAATCGTTCTTTTCGTGTAGATTTCTAATAATTGTAGAGCGATCAAAATGTCTAATTTCTAGAATATAGAATATAGAAGATTTTAATATTCATCTTCCCATTTAATCATCTCGTTGAAATCCTTGAGAACTCGAATGAACAACGAGCTAACGAGCGGATGGTAATCAGAGTTGTTATCGATTTTTAGCTCGTGTTCGCTAAAGTTGATCGCTATACTAGACTGATCGATGGAACGACACGTTCGATAACCCAGTTTTAATCCATTCAGCGATCACGCAACGTGGATAAACCGCACGTGAATACCTATGATCTATGAAGTTAGCACGATATTCTAAATATAAACAAAATAATGACAGTTCTTATAGTAACACTTTTCATTGTTCTGCAATTCCTCATGAAAATAAAAAAGGTTCCATCAAAGGATGTTTTATAAAAAAAGATCAAAATTGAAGATATGGCATGCTATAACTTCATAGATTCATGCAAATAGCGATATTGAAATTTCCGACAAGGAAAATCTTTACCGAAATTTCATTCAGTAAATTGGAAATCATTAAATTCTAATTAACTGCACTTTCTCTTTTTGTTATTTTTTACTTTCAAAGTTCGCAACTTTTTTTCAAGATGTAAAAAAGAAGTCTAAGATAAGCAAAGAGAATTTTTAAATAAAATGTATTGATAGAATAAATTCTCTCGATAAAGCTGCTCCAAAATATTGAAATCATTGTGGAGTAAATGTCGTAGAAGATGTGAATCGCGAGTCGTTGCGAAATTTTTGAGGTTACGACCCGCCCGATTCGTTTTCTTTTTCGTTCTCTTGTTCGAAGATAACGAGAGCGTGCGTGACGACGTTAAGTCGATCGTCTCTCGCGTTGTTCCACGAAATGGAGAAAATCTTCATTAAAAAACCGAGTGACAGAAAGAGCGATCCCCAAAATGTATAGATAGGGTGTATAAATAGATAGGATAACGATGGTTCACACTCTATATTACTTATTATCACTACAAGTGAAACTAGAGGCATTTCAAGTATCTCATTCTAGCATTCCCGAGTATCTAAATAATTGATTTAAATTTCTTATTGTTTTGTGAAAAATTTTTTATCGATTGCGTGCTCCGACCTTTTTGGTACACAAATATGGTGTCCATATATATTATATTATATCGACTATTTAGACGTTACGTTTAAATCGATACTTATAAAAATTAAACATTAAATAGTTCTAATTAATAATTATAGCCAAAGAAAGGTTTCTTCGATTTAAAGAAGTGTTGCTTTGCTATACAGTTAGAGAGAAAAAAAAATTTCTTTGATTTCAACATTATTTCTTTGATTTCATTATTTTTTGAAATCAAAAATAAAAAATTATTTATTATATTAATGATAATATAAAGAAATTATGGTCAGATTATAGAAATGACGTTTAAACAAAAAAAATTGTTTTCTTTAACCATATAGCAAAAAAACATTTCTTTGAATAGAAGAAACCTTTCTCTGGGTGTATTTTTAAATTAGGTTAAAATATTAGATCAAATCTCAATTCATCAAATTTGCATTCAATGTCCGTTTCCATTAATGTAAATTGACCTTAATCTCGATTCAACTCATCTAATTCTAGTACGCGTTTCTAAATGTTTAATTTTAATCTCAATTGGACTAACTCTCCAATCTAATTCTAAGAATAAAAAAAAGATAAAAATTAACTTTCATACAGATTAATTTCCAATGTAGATTAAGTTCAATCTTAGTTCTATTCTTCATCTTTTTCTAATTCATAATCTACATTGGTAGAAACAAGAATTAAAAAGAGATTAAGAGTAAATTGAACCGAGATTAGAGAATTAATCTATATTGATAGAAACGAGCATAAAAGATGTTTTCGCGAACTTTTTTCCACTTACCCCAGAAACAGGGATGATGTGTGAGACCATCCTGGACCTGTCCACGTAATTCATAAAGGCGTCGGCCGTTGCCGCTGCATTTACCCGATGCTGCTGCAGCTGTACCCAATCACCAATCGAGCTATCCACAATTGCACCGCCGACGGCTTCGACAGATAAGGGTAGAACAATGCCTCCGACTTCGTCAAGATTTTAATGTCCAGACTCTTGTTTCACTGACACTTCGAAGTCATGCGATCGTTTCATGCTCCCGGAATCGTTCGTGATAAGCAAAACACTCGTTTCACATCGGCGACACAATTCATACAATACCGCAAATCGTTAAAGGAAGCTAAAATTGTCCTGGATATAGTGTGATGGAAAAGTACATCGCAAGATTGGTATTGCGATTTCGCACTTTACATCTTCAAGAAAAATACTTCGTGATAACCGAACGCGAAGGTTTCGAAAGATTTTCTTGAACCGGAAAACACGATTGGGAAAATCTGTAACAGAATAAGCATACACATTCTTTTCATTCTTCTGTGTAAATAATTTTTCTTTAATGCGCTTGTACGCGAAAGAGAAAGAATTAATTGGAAAACTATCAAGTTGATTGCTTAGCAAGAAACAAATCATTTAATCATATGTATAAAATACTAAATTTAAAAAATTACAATTCGCAATTATAATTCGAAAATCGAATTTCAATTTACACAACTTCGGCAAATGGAACCAAATACTTTTATGATTTTTTTTTTTATAAATATTGTATTACATTTATTACATATGATTATATACATATATGTTATGATTAATTATTAGTATATCGTTTGTTCGCTAAATATAAATATTATTTAATAATTATATTTTTATATTAAACCAAAAAACAATATATTAAAGTTATTTTTGAATGTAACTCTTGAATGTATGTAATCACTAAAGATAATAAGTAATCTTGTTTATGTTGGTATTTTCAATTGCCAAAAATTACACATAAAAACTTCTTTATCAAAATCTCTGTGATATGTATCACGCTAAAGTTAGACTGTACATAATTTTTACCGCTTGTCAGCTTTCTGTACTGCCCGATTCGCAATTCATGTACAATGCCGAAAGAAAAGCTGACGCAATCATTAATGTAATGCTGTCCCGAATTAGGTCAGCTGACTCAGCGAAAACCCATACATTCGCAGTGTCAAAATAATAATTCAACATACACGGTCTTACAATTGATAAGAGATTAACTTCGTCGTGGCCTTCGGAATGCAATCAAGAGAAAGAAAAAACAAAAACAAATGTACGAACTTAATCATCAAAGCATCCGTTATTCCTGATGCATTTTCTTCTTTCTTTTTTATAGTACTTACTTTCCTGGACTGGAATCGATTCAGTCAGAGGCTAACAGATTGTCGGATTAATTCAATTCATTTCCTATTATTATAGATTAACTTTAATCTTGATTCAAAAAATTTACTCTTCATCTTTTTCAAATTCTTATATAAAGAAGCTTTTTACAATAGGCTGTTAGTAATAAATCAGAAATCAAAAGCTAAATTGACGAATTATAGTTGATTATTCTTCTCACATTCGACTGTGATTGGTCAGTTCCTATCTTCTAACTTCTGAGTTACTACTAACGGCTTATTGTAGAAAGCCTCTTAGGGCAGAAGCACAGATGTTTGCCTAACGCATAATGCATGAGAAAATCAACTAATCAGAGTTTTTTATTTCAAGAAAAGGAAAGAAATGAAGAACTTTGATTATTTCATTTTCTTATACATTATGCAAGGCCCTTAAAGGCTGGAGCATAGAAGACTTTTAATAATGCATAATGCGTAAGAGAATCAACCAATCAGAGTGTTTTATTTTATGAAAAGGAAGGAAATAAAGGACAAAAAAAATATTGTATAAACATGATGTACAAATGAAATACAAAAAAACAATGTACGACGGTAAACGTGGCTTAGCTCGATCAGAAACTTTTAAAAAAATTGTATATCCACATTTAACGAGTCCTCTCATGCAATTCGTTATATTCCCGGTATGTACAAGTAGGCGTTAAATTGAAATTTGTCATTAGTACAATGCTGACGAGGGAGACCGGCGTTTCTCGATATCAGAAGACAAAATAGAGAAAAAGGAGTTTAAAACGATCGCGGCATCGAAATTCACGTTCCAGCGTGTTATAAACGAGACACACCGTCGGCGGCGATACATTATTTTCACGAGAACGCCAGTACGAGACGAGAGACGCGATGTCTCTACACGCCGTCGGCTGATGGTTCGGAGGGATGACGAGCGCGCAACAGCTGAGCACTTAGCGCCCTTAGTGATTGGGAGGAAAGAGACACCTCGGGGTCCCCGGGGACTCATCGGGACTTCCGCCGGCGTTGGCAGAAGAAACCTCTACTTCGTCTGTGTCGTAAATCCTGCCCCGATCGCGATGTTTACGATTTTTCGGGGTCGTTCCCCTTTTGATTTAGCCAATTCTAAACGCTTCTTTAAAAACTCTCAGGAATTTTTTTCGAAGAATCATGAATTGAGTTAATGGAGCACTCTTATCGAACATTCGCACGGTTAACCGGGCCAAAGATAATTTATACATATATCTGTTGACGGGAAATGGCTTGCCCCTTGTTCTCTTCTTTCCGTCGATTAGATTATGTGTTTGTTAGGCGACACATTATATTTTTATATCTTCACTAATTCGTAATCCGCCGTAATTCTGTTTGTAACGAAAGGTTACAAAGTCTGTTACGAGAGGTCGCGGGTGATAAGAAAAGTGTAAACAGTTCTACTAATCGACGGTCTTTACGTTTACGTTTTTTTAAACCTTACTAATGTATATTTACAATCTTGAATGTTTCCAATTTGTTTGAAAAACATTTCGCGAATCTCACATGTATATAAGTTCGTTTTTAAAAAAGATTAAATTCCACAATCACACATAGAAATCTTAAGATCAATCACGTAAAGAAATCTTAAGATTTTCAAGTAATTTCTTATTTCTTTGTAATACCGATTCTAAACTCTCTAAATTTCTTGGAATGTAATCTCACTCCAAAGAAGTGAAAATACCGCCATATTGAAAAAATAAGAGTACAGATTTTCACACTTTTTTGAATGAGATTCACTTCAAACGAAGAGTGAAATTTATTTTCTGTGGAATAAATCTTACTCCAAAAGAATGAAAATCTGTATCTATTCTTATTCAAGAAAGAGTGCAAATATTTTCACTCTTTTTCAATAATGACAGTATTTCAGTCTTTTGGAATGAGATTTCACTCCAAGAAATTTAGAGAAAAGAAACACGACCTGCCTATAAAAACATGAATTTAACTAACAATTAAACATTATTTTAAACATTTTTATATCATAAAGGCTCAAAATATTTATATTTATTATATCAAGAAAATTAATGCTTGACAAATCTAATTACTACAAACTTTTTTTTAAGATTTACTCCAAATTTCAGAATATTGAAAAATTTTTTTAAATTTTTCTACGTTTACTCAAGTATATTTTATTGCAGTAATTATTTCATTATATACAAATATATATATTTCGCATATTCATAAATAAGGAAATTTCGACTTTTCTTATAATACAAGTTAATGCAAAAATTATATATAAATATCATATTCTCTTCAATTGTTAAAATAATCTTTATTTTTTATTAGTTTAAAAAAGTTATGCATAATTATATTAATATGTATAATTATACAGGTAGCTACAAATAAAATAAATTTTTATGATAAATTTCCTAAATAAAAACACATATTTTTTTATGATAAAGCAACAATGTAGATCCTTGGGATTCGCTAAAATTTTTGGTATCAGTTTTATTTCTTTTAAGAAATTTTCAAGTACCCTGTGGAAAATGAGATTGCGAAACAAAAATTTTTCCAAATCATTACTATTAAAAAATTAAGAAAAGTTTTAGGATCACCATAAGTTCCAGTTACAAATTAACAAACGTATAAATAAATTGATAAATAGAAATCGTTTTTCATTGTGCTTTTCATTACCGTCGTGCATCATATACAACTTTATTACCGAATGTAGAAGAATAAATCAAGTTTGGAAAGTAAAAGGAAATTAAATATACATTTGCTTCGCAACCATAAAAAAGTAGTGAAACCTCTTTTCTCGCTTCGGTAAACCAGGGATATCTTTGCTAGCAAAATACATTTAAAGGATACCTAGCTTGCTTTAAATTCTTGCAAGTTCAAACTTTCATGTTTAGGTTGATATTTCATGTATCGTACGCCAAAGTTTTTCAAGCACATTGATCGGCTGTAGGATAAAGAGGATCTTTCTATCCAGTAGCGAATGAACACTTAAAAAAATTTGTCGAACGACACATGAAATAATCAGCCTTATAGTAAATTCGGTTGGATGCACTAGTTTGCACTAGTACACATTGAAGCTGTTGTACATTGATTTAATCTTTGTAAAAGTAAAATGCAAATATTTCTAATTATAAAATACAAATTTTATTTAACAGCAGAAATAAAATGTATTAAAAATTTTATGGTTTAATCTGCTTTTATATTTATATTAAACACATTCTTATATCAATTTGTATACGATTAGTTATTTAATAATGTACCAGTCACACTGAGTGCGTTCAATCAAATTACAGTTTTGAATTGTAGAGACTTAATTTCTTCGTGTCTCGAAAAGAAGGACGTGTATGCAGAAACGTGTTTCGATATAAAATGACGATGTACTGACGTCGGATTCACGTAAGTTGCAGAGGGCAAACGGCGCCGATCAGTCGATCAATCGTCAATTCTTTTCTACGTTTAGACGGAGAAAACTTCGCTTATCTTCCTGCGCGCGCGTTGCAGTAAAAGAAGAAGAAATATTTATCTCGCTGTTTAGTAAACAGCCGCCCATCCGGACCGCTACAAATCGGTCGCGGCCCGATCGTGTGTGGAACTGAAGTTTACAAACTCTCCGATGATCTCGTGAGCCTCCACGAGTCTTTGAGATAGCTGAAAAAAATGTACGCGCGAAACCGGCGGCACGCGGCAACGATGACTTACTTCTTCTTCCGCGCGAGTGATAATGAGGAATTTCATTCATCACGTACCTCATACGTTCTCTTTTTCTTCGCCATCAATTATTCTTACTCTGAATTGCTAAATCTACGAAATAATTCGATTCATGCTCGATTAATGCCTGTTTCTAGCAATGTAAATTAACTTTAATCTTGCACTGAGAGAAATAATTTTGTTATAGGAACAAATCAAGGGAAAGCAAATGTGATATTTGTTAAAAAAGTGATCGATTTGTTACGATTGCAAATTAATTTGTCAATGTAATAAATAATCAATAGTATCGCTAGCAAATAAGAGGCTTATATATATAAATCGTAGACGATTGCAGGATCCCAAATTGTAAGAAATTGACCATTTCTAATCAAGTTATTCTCCCTACATTTGACTGTGCTTGGCAGGTTTCATACGACTTAAAACTCCACGATCATCTACGAATTCTATGTAAATGAACCTAAAGTCTATATAAAGATAGCTTAGATTCTATATAGTTTACTTCTGTTACTAATAATTGGTTGGTATAGCAGACTAGCAGCAAACACAATAACAAAATTTGTTGTCACATATTTACCGATCACCGGTTAAATGTACTGGTGGCTTACTAAATTAACAAAATCCTTTCTCTCAGTGATGGTTCAACTTACTTTTCTAATTCTTACAACAAGAAAAAGTTGAAAAGTTAGTTGAACTGAGATTAAAATTAAGCTACATTAAAAACAGGCATAAGTAGTATTTACAAATTAAATAGTAGTCATCAATTTACAGTCATTAATTCAATCGATTCTATTCAAAAGATCGATATGAAACGTTTTCAAGTAATTCCATAATTTTTAATCTTATAAATACTACGTAATCTACAGTAATTTAATTCTGTGAAATAACATATTAATTATAGGGAAGAGAACAGATATCCGGCAATTATCCAGTATCTGGCCTATCCAACAGATTTTTATAATCCAGTCATCCGGCCGGATAATTCGGTTATCCGAATTATCCGTTGCATTCTTATATTAATCCCCAGAGTCAAAATCTGTAACAATGTATAATACTGATGTCGGGTTTGTGAGATTTATTTAATTTAAATTCAATAAGCAACGACCAATATTGAACTTATAAAAGATGTTAATGTAATATATTCTAATAAGCTTGAAAATTATCTATAATAAACGGTACAAGTTTCGGGTTTTTTCTTCAGTCTTCATTAACCGTATTAAAATAATATAAATTTATCAATTCTCAATTACCAATTATCAAAAGTTAATGATACTTATAAAATCATAAAGATTGTCATCTCCTCTTCTGTAGCTACCGGTTGACTCATTTGACAATCACAATATTAGAAACAATAAACTCAGATCTGATGGACTTATAATTATTAATTCTGTGAATTTTATTGTATAATTGATGATAAACTTAATGATAAATGAGTATTGGAGTATAAGAAAAATGTGTAATGAAAAGCAAAGACAGGAGGAAGATCTAAATAAAAAAGACAATGCATTAAATAACGATACAGAATCTGTTAGCTACAGAAAAGGAGATGGCAATCTTTGATCCTAGTACGAGGATAAATCAAATATAAATCGGATTTATTTTTGTATGTGTCGTGAGGTGAACAAAGAGAGGTGCGGCTTCTAAGTGTTACAGTTAGGGATGCCTGAAGGAAATCTTCCCCGCAGAGGAACCCACACTCTTCCTTTAATCAGTACACGATGTCAGAGCAAGAGATACCCCTCGTCTGTCGCGCAATGGATTATTATCAAGTTTCTTACAGACAGAGGGCGTAAAACCGTCCAAAATTTTAAGAAGGTTTAAGGCACAATTCGGGAACAACACTCTTAAGAAGATTCAAGTGAAGGCGTGGCACAAACATTTTTAAAAGGACGAGAAGCAGTTGAAAATGAAGGTAACCGACGTCGATTTTAGCTGGAAAGGTTCTTACAACTGTATTTTTTTATTTCAAAAGAGTTTTGTACATTGATTTTCTCCATGAACGTCATACTGTGAACGCCGTATAGTACTGCCGATTTTTGACGAAACAAAACTCGCATATTGTCGGAAAAGACGCGAATTTCCATCACGAGACGTTATCCTGCTGCGAAATAATGCCCGGTCCTATACAGTTGCTCAAACTCGACAAAAAATTGAGAATTGGTTATGGATTATACTGGAATACCTTCCGGACTTATTGCTCTGCGATTATCATTTGTCTGGACCACTAAAAGAAGCACTCGGAGGACAGAGATTTGATGATAATGTTGCTGTCGAAGCGTTCTTGCGCAATTGTGACTGGTATCACAATCATCTCTATTTTACGATAGCGAAATAAAAAACTACCTAGTGGGAAAAATGTGTTTCTAAGTACGGAGAGAAATAACTTTGTATGCTTGTGTTTTTATGGGCTTCAATAAATTAAAAAAAAAATTAAATCCGGTTTATATTTGATTCACCCTCATGTTATCAATGTAATTTAGAATTGATAGAGTAAAATCAAAACTTGTATCCCTTATTATAGATAATTTTCAAATTTATTAGAATAGACATCTTTTATAAGCTGGCCTTGTATGTATTAAATTTCAATTTTTGTGAGTAGTATTATTATAACAAGCTGAACTTATAATTAAAATATTCATTTAATTTATAATGATTAAAAAGCACTAATTAATTTCAATGCACCAAAATAATATAACTTGTATAAAAAAGAATATGAATACTAAGTTTGTTTTGATCACAATTCAAATTTGCAGATGTAACATAAGAAATATAATGACTGGATCCAATTAGACCCACCGTCAACTCCAGAAGATTAATATCAACTACTTCAATTTTCTAGGTCGTTCAGCTTTCTAAATCGTAACGCTAAATATAATATGGATACCGATAGGCAACTATGATCAGCTATAAAATTTAAAGTTAATTTCAAAGAATACACCGATTTTTTGGTAGTATAAGGTTTTTAATCATAAGGGGATATTGTAAAATGTAAAGCAACGATAAAATAGTACTTCGAACCGATACAACTGAATAATGTTCCATAATCTTTGCTTTATTACTGATAATTTTGATAGTTTCGTTTTTAATAGTATTATATAGATACGCAAGAATGCAACGCGACGTTTGCCGTCGCTCGCTATGCGAAGCATACATCAAAAGATGTGTCTCTACGCTATAAGAAAGAATGTAAATTACAGCAATAAGAAATTCATGGAAATCACATTTATAGAAATATAATTTACTGTAATCCTACAAATAATGGAAATGTATTGCATGTTCATGTAACTTTACATGTTTTTTTACAATATGATTATATTCACTGTAATAACACCTCTCTCTCTTCTATTTTTTTAATATCAAATCAAACAAGAGACCATCTTTATATTTAAAAAAAAAACGAAAGATGTGGAAGACACGTCAAGAAAAAAACAGACTTAAGATTAATTTACAAATACAAACATAAAACAGACAATCGATATGAAATAATTTGGCTATTATAGCAAATTTAACTAAATCCACGTAAAAATTAATTTATCAGATCAATCCATTCAGATTCAACGTATAAACAAAAAGTAAAACTATTTCGATCACCAAGATTCATGACTTCATAAATTTTACAAAACAATTCCTTTAGCTCCTTATCGTTGCAATTCTGAATGCTACATATATCTTTTGACAACAATTCCTCTAAACATAAAAGTATGATTCAATCCGTAAGGAAAACTTCCAACAGTTGCAAAATAAATGTTCTGTTAGATATGATCATTTGCTCATTGTTCAACTAATGACAGTAATAATAATCGAGCGTTTCGAGAGAGCTTGGAAGACCATCGCGTTCATCATGTCTTTTTCCACCAAAAGAGGAAAAAGAAAAATACAAAATATAAAAATACAAAAAACAATACCCTATAGCGTAGACGTAGATCCTCCGGATCGAACTTCCTTCGTCTTTCGTCGAGAGTCACTTCGTTCACCGCGTTCACCGCGAGTTTAAACAACGCGGTTTCGCGCCGCGGAAACTGGAACGCAACGCGAGCGAAAAACGATCGTCGCGGGCACGAGAAACAGACGCGGACGACGAGATGGAACCGAGGCGAGAGGCGAGATCGAGACTGGGCTGTGAAAGAAACGACCGACCAGATCGCGGCGTTCTGTAGCGCGCGCGCGTGTGGTACGACGCGAAGGGAGTCGGAGGCGGAGTCGCGCGCGTTTCGTGCTAACTTCAGACCGCCCTTCTCGACGTGCGCCGGCCAGCCCGCCCGCGGCAATTTCACGTTGCATCGTCTCGCGTCGCGTTCCCTGCATCGACGATGACAGCCTTTTTTTTTCTCATTTTCTTATGTTGGACACCAAAATGTTTAAACGAAAATACTTATGGGATTTCCTATATATAGATTTCGCTATTTTTTTCTAACAATTTTAGAACTTTTGAAGAAGAAATAAATAATATAGATTTCTTAATTATTAATTTTATTGCCAGCCTTGTAATACATATAACAATTATTCACACATATCGCTTTATTATAACAATATGACACAATTGTGATTTTAATTTAGTTGCACGCAGAAAAAAATAAAAACGTAAAGAAAAAACATACTTATAATAATTAAAAAACTATTTTTATTCTTCTACAACTAGTTATTACACTAAAAAAAATTGCATTTTATAATTAATATATTACAAAATTTTAATAATTTAAAACATTCAAATTCATTTTTTGGAATACTTTGTTTTTGAGTCATTATTATAGCAAATGAGCGATAAATTCCTCGTAATTTATTTTAAGAAAGAGAGAGAAAAGAAAAATAGTGAAAAATCTCGAAAAAAATGATAAAATAAAGTATCCCAGAGAACAAAAGAAGGTACCTAAAATTAAATTTATCCTAATAGCGTTTCGCGCATTGCTTTAATCTTTCTGTCCATATTCAAATAATATTTCATATTGTGGCTTAAGTTCCTAAGATTCTTTTATTTTTTTATCGTTTTTAAAGTTAAATTGAACGTAGCTTCAACGATTAAGATAATCATAGTCTTTTATCATGATTTGTCTTTCATTAATTGAGACTGGAAACGCATTTCTTGATGCATTCAAATATTTTGCATAAGCCACAAATCCTTTTAATGAATTTTATAATTTCTGACATGGAAAAAATTGCTTAGCACTTTTTTTTTACCATTATCCAACTTAACTTTTAAAAATGTATTATAAAAGTGTACAAACTGATTTTGATGATGCTTACTCGACCTGCGAAAAAGTCGTGACAAATCGAATGTCGGCCGCGAACAGGCGAATTATTATGTAATTGCACTTACGTAGCGCTTTGTGAGGCGTATTAAGCAACCATTGTTTTCGATCGCTTAATCACCGGTTAGGATGGATGTCAGGAATTAGGGTCAAGAGAACGATATCGCGTCGAAATCGCTGACTCTTGTCAAAGATATCGCGAATCGCAAGCACCAATCATATTCGCGAGGAAAATACCGAGAAGATACGATTATTCGACAATTACGCTCCTCGCAATATGTAGGTATATTGTATCAAATCTACATAAAATATTCTTTTTTATTTCAGCTCCTTTGTACATTAATGTGAAGATGGACGAATTAATGCGTTTTGTTCCAATAATGCATTCGCTTGATTACAAAATGGAAATTTGAGATTATTATTGAGCAGCCCGGTAAAAATAATAAATGTACAGGACGTATTCGAGTATATAGAGTTTAAGTGAATTTTGTGAATTATGGATATATATATCTTATTCTCTTTATAACAGATTTCAATCCCAATTAAAGATAAAGCTTTTTAGATCAAATTGCGATAACGCCCGAAGGATGTCATAAATAAATAATAAAGCTCCATCTTTTCCATTAACATTATTTAATTAAAATTTTATACATAAGGAATAGAGAGAGTAGATAGCTAAAGCATTTATTAATGTTCTAGGACCTTTTAAAAATATATACAGATAATTAAGAAGAAAGTACA
The DNA here is from genome assembly GCF_001594115.1 of Trachymyrmex septentrionalis. Classification (NCBI taxonomy): domain Eukaryota; kingdom Metazoa; phylum Arthropoda; class Insecta; order Hymenoptera; family Formicidae; genus Trachymyrmex; species Trachymyrmex septentrionalis. The sequence goes on from NW_017305485.1 coordinate 691,374, forward strand.
AAGAACAATAAGTAGAATATAAGAAAAATTATATAAAAAAAGAGATAAGGGCCAAAGAAAGAAAAAAATATATAAAAAGAAGGAAGAAAACTACCGAGATTATAATTAAATCTTGATAAGAAGAAGTCATTGTAACAAAATTATAATTCTTTCTTTCCTTTGTTAATTTTCATTTAATTTTTATGGAAAAAAGGAGTCATTACAATAACTTGTTTTAAACAAGAAATATATTTATCAAAATTTATCTCTTTTTTATTCATACATTATATGTACTTATCTAATAAAAAATGAATAGTAAAAATAATATGAGCTATAACTAAATTGCGCCGACTCCTATGGCCCATTAACTCATTACTATTTTTACTACTTATTGTTAAGTAAAGCAGTCTTTAATAATTAAGTAATTTATTATTTAGCTACTATTCATATTTTATTATCTGATAAAAAATGTTATATTAGACTGTAATTTCTACATTTTACAATACGTTTATCGCTGCACGCAGAAAGGACGAGCATGGAAGAGCCAAATTGCGGAGGGAATGACGTACCGATAAATGAAGCAGCCGTCGCAAAATGTCGCGTAAACGCGTTACAAAGGGTGAGGGAGAAAGAGCGGAAGCCGCGACGCCATGTTGGGGCGGCATCCGCGAGCGGCTCGCTTCCCACGATTGGTTGAAGGCTCGTTCCGAAACATCAATTCGGCGCGCAGTCGTGCTCAGCCCCGACTTCTAGCGAAGCTTCGCATTCGATCCGCGAATCGCGACCGACCGACCGACAATACGGGAAAAGATCCGCTGCTTAATGGCGAGCCTTCCGCAATTCCGTGGACATGAATGCTTTCGTGCCACTTTCCTTATACTCGTGGGATTTCCATTTAACTGAATGAGTTAATATCGGCGCGCATATACGTCAAGAGAGCATTTTAGTATCCTGTATATGCGCGCAGTGGCCGCATTGCTTTATCTGTGAAGTCCGATAACGTTAGTAAGAAAAATGCGCGCATAAACTGCTTCAGGTCCGGGGTATATATAGAAGCACTTAAATTCAATATCTACAGTAACTTTCAGGAGAATAATCACGAGCGTGGGTCAACTCTGATAAAAATAAAAATCAGAGCGTAAGTCGAATGTAATGGGAAAGAATCAGAAACGTAAACGAAACTTCTAAGAACATCGAAATGTAAAAGAAGCGTAAATGCACTTTATATTTCATTGTTCCAATTTTCACCTTCTACGAGTTTCGTTACGGATCTGTTACATCCGATTTACCCTCTGATTTTTATTTTCATCAGAGAATGGTTGGACTGTCGATTCTTTATTCAATTAAATTTTTTCGTAAAACGGCCAGAATTGTCAGGAACTGCCAGAAAGGCAAACGTTTGACTTCGTAGATGTTTCAATCAGTCTTGTTTTTTTAAATAAGTACTACTTGAAATCAACGATTTAAAAAAAAACGTAGGGTTCTTTTGTTATTATTTTTTATTATATATATATATAAATTTAATTGCATACGTATACATATTTATATCATTTTTTAAAGAATTTTTAAGATATAGATTTAATAAATTTCAAAGTTTATATAATAAACGAAGATCTCTAAAATCTTTAAAAATCCAAACCGATAGGAAATCGATTGAAAGAGAATTTAGAGGTTAGATTTTTTATATATTTTTTCTTAAAAGATACTAGAAGATTTGTGGATTATCGCCGTGTTTTTATCCATTATAATGCCACTTTTCGGAAACCGTATCGTTCATTTCATCAGGATAAGAAACGTACTGATATCGTATCATGAAGTTTCCGAAACGTTGATATTATAATGGATGAAAACACGGCGATAATCCGCAAACCTTCTGGCATCTTTGAAAATAATACCCGTGAAAGCCTAAAAATTTAAGCGTTATATTTTTCTTAAAATAAATAGTTTTATTCAAGAATATGCGAATCAAATATAAATATAAATTGCTTATATGAACATCTGCGGTTGTTAATAAATAATATTTTTAATGCAATAAGAAATATAATTTGCAAACAATTATAATGTATCTATTAACGAAATTAACAATAGAATTTCTACATATGTAACTTTTTTATTAAAGGGAATTTAAAACTATAATTGAAATATTTGTAGTTAATTTAGTTGCAAAGTGCATTCCAATTTGCAAATTATATCTTATTGCTTTATAAGTATATTATTTATTTAAAAAAAAACAGAATAATAATCTAAATTGAGCTCTCTAAAGCTAAATAAACATTAATTAGAAATATTTGGGTGATTGAGAGCAATAATAACGCAGTTGGTGCATTTGATATTAACAATAGTATATTTCCTTTCTTACATTATAAATCGATCGAACGTTTCAGCTTCATTCGAGCTATCTTCAGCGATGCAGCAATTACATATAATGTTCTTGTTTAAAATTCTTGTGATGTATTAACTCGCAGAGTGCCACGAGTAGCTAAAGTCTCTCAATTCCAAATTTAAGTGCGTAACTGTCAAAAAGCAGTACGGCTAAATGATCGCTAAAGAGGAATAAAGAATTAGCTCGAGTCAGTTGTGAAGAGGAAAAGAGCGCAAGTAGGTAAGTAATTTTAATCTTAAAGATTAAAATCCTAGTCTGTGTGTGTGTCCTATGTAGAATGCATTGCAATTTTTATAATCAAACTTGTAAACTACATTTCTCTTTGAATCATGTTCAAGTAAATATTTTTGAGCTTTAATAATCCCATCAAGTTTATTAATGCTGGAAAAAGATAATTCGACATCAAGATTTTTAGTAATGTTCTTAAATTTTCCATAGATATATGGTAAGAATAGTAAAATGAACCATGACGTTTTTTCTTTATCTATTTGTATATTTTTCTTTTTATTTGATTGTTAAAAAGAAAAAAGTTTTATTTATTTTATTACATGATTATATATATTGGATTGCCTCTGATACATAATCAAACCAATTGTAATCACTCAGTCATATTTGCACACATCTAACATTCTTATGTTTTGCCTTTTTTTTTAATAATTGGAGCAATTTTCTTTTCCTTTGAATTACGTGTACATTGTATGGAAATTGAAATAATGTATATATTATATATATTATAGCATCGTGTTATTTAAATTACATCTCAATTATCTTTTAATGTATATAAAAACACTTGACAAACAAAAACGGAACGACTTATGCCCATTTCCACGAATATAGATTATCTCGGTTTAATTTACTCTTCGTCTTTTTCTAGTTCTAAAGATTAGTTGAATTGAGATTA
>NW_017305485.1:694736-728645 GCF_001594115.1 Trachymyrmex septentrionalis
TGCCCATTTCCACGAATATAGATTATCTCGGTTTAACTTACTCTTCGTCTTTTTCTAGTTCTAAAGATTAGTTGAATTGAGATTAAAGTTAATCTACATTGGTGGAAATGGAATGGGCATAAGAGTTTCTTGTGGAGCTGCGCCGTCACGGGCTAAACGACTCTTTTGTTTGTTTCTACATTTCTCTTTTCGTATCTTCTATTTTCTAATACCTGTTTTTTCCATATTGCAGCACACACTTTGTAGAAATGTAGGTCACTTGAGCTAAGGGTGTAATCTTTCAAGATAATAGATTCACTCGAATACAAATTTTTAGGAAGCTAAGAATGTTTTAGGCGCAGTGATACCAAAGACCAAAAACACTGACAAAATCGCGCAAGATTTTTTATTTAAAAGCTTAAAATAGAATTCAATATGATGTTCTGTGTGACAATACAAAAAGGTATCATCCTGCTCTCTTGCTATTGTGTATTAGATTATAATTTTATGCCTGTGGGGGAGAATTTAGTGCGTGTCGCGACCACGTAGCTCCTGGAATACAGTCTGTACTCAGACACGCAACACATTTATTTACAATTCGTCATGCGCGTTGTTATCTGAGTGAGTGTGCTCTTCCTCATCTGCGTCTTCATCGTCCTCATCATTCTTATTATCTTCGTTTTCCTCGGCTTCTAAATCTCGCCGTTTCTTTTCCTCCTCATTCTGTATTTCTTTCATTCTTTTCTCACCTTCCAAAGTAGATTTCCAGACATCTTCTCCAAATTTGCACACGACTTTCGGATCGTCGGTGATCAAAACGTTATCGAAAATGGTATCAGATTTAACTTGCCACAGATCAAAACCGCAGATCTCATCACGTTTGTACAATTCAGGGTCGGGCGTGTTTTTCAGGGTTATTAATCTCGGGATGGATCCACAGTCTCTCGTAGTTGAGATTCTCAATTTGTTTTGGTTTCCATTCATCAGGAATGTGCCTCGAACTTGTCCCAATCTTCAGGCTTCTTATCATTGGGATCGTCGATGCTGGATTTGTCATCCCAGTTAGCGGGTTTGGTTTGAGATGAATCCTTAATCTTTTTCGGAAGGAGGAAGTTTCTGCTTCTAATTCGCTTTCTTCGTTATCAATAAGTATCTGGTAAATGTTAGATTTGACTATCAGTGTTCAAATGCGTGTAAATGTCATCTTTGCGACGAATATCTTTGTTGATTAGAAGATTCTTTCATTTAAATAGCTAAAGATAATATGAATCTTTTGACACACACACACACACACACACACACACACACACACACACACACACACACACACACACACACACACACACACATCCGGTCCAAATAATACATAATCTGATAAGGGGGTTTCCACCATGCATATCTTTCTGATCGAGAGAACAGTCAAATATATTATACTTTAACACATCCACCTCCGCAATCAATGTTCTGTTCATGCTTTACTCTATATATACTTAATATATATTTACTAGTAAATTAAATAACAAGGGTTTTATTCTTATTATCAAATGGAGTAAATTTCTTACTGAGAACGTAAAACCTTGCGACGTCTGGATCCCTTTATCATTTTCTTGATCGTTTCAGAACTTTCCATAGCTTAAAACCAACTTTCCGAATTCCTTACCAGATTCCTTCAGAATTCCTTGCTCAGAATAAACTCAATTCTTTTCCCAGGAATTAAACTTCTCGAGATACCCCTCCGTCCGCGTCGTGGACACAACGCAATTGCCAAGAGTAACGTGCAGGTGGCTCGCATTTTTGGAGCCGACAAGACGACGTGAGTCCGAGATAATCGACGAAGGAAAAGGCACCTGTCGCCACGATAAACTGGCCGATAAAAGTTTTTGTTTGACTAGGGATCTAAGTCGCCAATTAATAGTATTAAAAATAAACTTGATGGGATAGTCATTGTCTAAAAACGTTTTGATAATAAAATTCAAGTTCTCATGATATTTGGGGTGAGATAATAAAAATCTCTCTCCACAATGCTCATCAAAACACTCTTCTTTTGAAACAGAGAGTGGAGAGATAAAAAGTTAAGATAGCGGCCTAAAAAGGTTGGCTTGTGAAAAACATTAAACTGCAATTTACAATTTGCATTAATAAACCAAACTTCTCCAATGCTTCTCTCTGAAGCATTTTTCTCTCTGAAGATCTTTCATTAGTAAATCAGCAATGATGGGAGACAACAAAGAACCCATAGGAATCCCAAACGTCTTTTTTTGTCAAAGATTTTGTCAAAAGTGAAATACGCAGACTCTGGAACTTACTTTAAAGCTTTCAAAAATTTATTCTTAGGAACGTTATAGTTCCGCGAGATAGAATGGCGCGAGGTAGAATGCGTGATAATTGTGAAAGATATTTGGGGAAAAGATTTGGAGAATTAGATCATCGGAAATGCTTAATATCAAGGTACAAGAGAATGGTTCAAATACAAAATGACACTGAATTTTTACACCATGCTTATTTAAATATTCTTAACAAGTTTTGAAATTTCACATTACATTTACACTAACAGGTTTTTTAGAAATAAAGTATAGTTTATCTTCAATATTAATTTATCGATAAACTTTTAATTGTTGACTTGTCAAAAATATAGTACATCATTATTAATTTTTCAGTCTATTAGATTTCAATCTATGTGATTTCAAAACTTGTGTATTTTAATCATGGACCATTTTAGATCGGACTCTGAAACAAGGACAATTTTGGGAAACTGTTATCAAAGAAATAATTAACATTAATCCTAAGCTGCAAAAGACCGCAATGCAGAATAGTAATAAGATGGCTTGTGTAAAACGTATTTATAAGAATATTAAAGACCACAATAATAAATCTGGAAATAATAGAAAAAATATTTATATTATCTTTATGAAGGGCGTCTTATATATCATCTTTTCGTCTTGTTGAAAAGACAACCTAAAAACAATCATATTTTCGTCATCTTTTAGATATCTTTTCGTTATCCTTTAGTATTTTGTGCGTCTTGAATTTTATAGGTAAAGTTATAAGTCCGCTTCTTGAAAGTATTATCTTTATGATATTTTCTAAAATGACAATAAATGAATTTCTCATAAAAGGTATCATAATTATGTCTAGTTTTTGAACTGTATTAAATAATAGCGGCGCATTCGCATTTGCATGGCTCAAAAACTATACAACATAATATCTTTTATAAGAGAACAAATTAATATCATTAAGCATAACATATCGTAAAGATAAGTATTTCAAAAAATCTGAAATGAGATAACTTAAAAAGTTCTCCTAGTAGATAAAAGTGTGTTCTCATAATAGATCGAAATTCTCTAGTAGATACCTCTGATAAATGATTATTATGAAATATCATTTGGACATCATTATCAATTAAATGTTCTCCTGAAAAAGTTCTCATAAAGTTATCATTATGACAAGCATATATTTATACTGTCTGGGGCAGTATTGGATGATAACTTGGGTCCAGTACTGGTAGATGGTACTGGTCTATCATTTTAGTCAGTTATTTATCAGTGATGGTCCAGTACTGGTTGACAGAACCTTGGTCGTCAATTAAAAGTCGTAGCGTTGACTAAGCGTTGATTTTGTTGTAACTTTTGACGACCCTATAGGTTACGTATATTATAGATTTCTCTATTATCTTCGTAAGCAGGGAATAGAAAGTTACTTTTTAAAAGTAACAAATTATAGTTATTAAGGAAAAAATAACAAGTTACTGTTAGTAAAAAAAATTACTAACTACCGATTTTTAAAACTCGTTACAGTTACCGTTACTTGAAAAAGAAATTTTTCGTTATTTTTCCGTTACTTCTTTAGAATCAATCTAAAAAATGTACTTTTGCAATATTTTTAATGTTAACAAAAGCAATATACAATAATAACATTAGCTTTATATATTTTTTAATTTTTCTTTAAAAACATAATTTCATAATTCTGAAATTATCACGTTTTGGAACATTTTTCGGCAAAATTTCAACATTTTAGAAATATTTCAGCAAAAATTTCAGAGAAATTTCAACAAAATTTGAAAGAAATTTTAGAGTAATTTCAGTTCAGTTTCAACGATTTTTCAGTATGTTAGTTAAAAAATTCACTTTTAATGAAAATTTAACAAATTTTTAGCAATTTCGCTTAAATGTTCCAAAACGTGGAATAATTCCAGCGAAATTTTTTCAGCTATTTAAAAAAGTTCTTATAGCAAGAATACTTGATGTCATTCCCTTCAAGAACTGATTAAATCATTTGATATGTATTATGTATTTAGAGTAGATTTGAATCTGAGGGGGGAGGGGGATGGCACAAAGAGCAGCATATAACTCTCTATGCCACGATCAGCAACACAAATGTTCACATTGATGTAATCCTTTTAGAAGACGACGCAATCAATACTTACAAACGTCGTTTAATGAGTAACAAAGATAGAATATATATCTCCTGAAAGAAAAGCAGCCAATATAACTCAATTCAAGTAAACAGGCTTGAAATATTAAAATTCAACATGTACAAAGAATAATGTTACTTGTAACCCTGCGTACATCAAATTAGAAGATATTATTCGTTAAAATTAATTCTATCGACATTATCTAAGATTTAATGTACATTATAGGTGGGAAAAATAATTAAAATCTAAAAAAAATTAATTGTTTAATATGAATTTATATTTATTAAAGTGCGCATGAATTAAATTTAAACAAAACATTTTTTTAACATGGTTTTAATAAGCGAGTCTGAAGGGGTTAAAAAACAGAACGTAGGAAATGGTTAAGCTGAATTTCATGCGTTTCATCTTAATTACATGATTTAACTCGGGACGGAGGATTTATCAGGAGAGCGAGAGGGAGATCCACGGGAAATCGTGGATCACGCGAGTTTGGCGACAGAAGGGAAACAAATGGGAACAACGGTGATCAAGCCGCGGCCGCGGATATTTTTCAGCTGCCTCATGACCGGGTGCGCGATTTGTTGACCAAATGCTGGGACTTACGGACGCCAATGTTGCTGATATAGCGGGGTATTGTTAACCCGGCACAATGACCATGTTTAGTAACATCGACCGACCGGTCGTGTTCGATTGTTCATACCACTCTCTCCCCCTCCCGCCGCGGCTGCGGTCGCTATTGCGCTATTGTCGACAAGTTGGTCCGCCGAGAACGATTGACTTTTTAAATCGATATATCCATTATAGATATTTTCTAATTTGACCTCTCTGTAATACATAATGTGTGATCAGACGTCCTGCTTTCGAAGCAATTGTATCACCTTTCCGAGAAAAACATAATAAAATATAAAAAAACAATTGTATTTTTAATCCTCAATTATAGCCAGTGACGGCGACTAAGCATTTTGCCGCTCCTACCAACATCTAGTCGCTCTCAGGTGCCTTCATTAACTTATAAATTTGATAAAAGAAAAAAGGTACAAAAACTGATTTATACCCCCCGCATTAGCTGGTAAAAATATTCAATAATCCTTAATAAGTAATATAAATATAATAAACATTATAAGATTTTCAAGCACGACCGTATCAAGAGACATTGGTAATGTCTCGGCACTAAGTCACGTATGTGAATACATCAAATACGATAAAGAAAGCTATGATCGGTCAAAATTAGATATTTCAAATAATACATTATACATTCTTTTATTAAATCAATTTATTCCAGATATAATTGCGCACCGAACTTTCGGACTTTCAATACAATCATTCTGAAATGCTAATAATCCCCTCTAAATTAGAGTAGAAAGAAAAAAAGAAAAAAAGTAAGGAACTTATTGCGAAATTTATTCGCAATAAATCTCTTACGTCGTAAAAATGACGTGGATTTGTCACAAGTACATAACGTCATAAATCGATGTAAAAAATACGTCTTTTTTTCGTGTTATTGACGGTAACAAGGTGTCATCCATTTGGCGTCATCGTTAATTAGTTATTCTTATGACAAATCTATACAGTTCCTCAAACGAAAATTACAAAAATGAACAAATTTAGGTGTTGAAGTTATAAATATTCTAGTAAATTCAATTACTTTTGTAATTTCTACCTTATTTTAAGAACCATAATAAATTCCTTGACGTCTAAACATCGTAAAAATGAAATAACGTGAATTCTTATATTTCTTATCACTCACACAACGTCATAAAGTGACATCAAAAATACATCATTATTTTCGTATTATTAACGGAATAAATGTATGACGTTATTAATTGATCACATAATAATGTTACTAATACGTCGACAATTGGCCATTTATTCGACGTCATTAAGTATGACATTGTAAAGATGTCATAAATAAATGACATCATTAATCAAAAAGATGACGCCATTATTACATCTTAAATAGGTCACATGGCGCCAATAATTTAAAATGATTAATTATCGACATCAAAATAACGACAACTTGCTACTTAGGATTTCTTGAAAAAAACCTTACAAGAAACATGTATCCATTACCTACACTTATTGAGAAACAAAAAGTTAATCAAAATTTAACCCTGGCTGAGGTACGTGATACTTTTCGCAATAAATTCTTTGCGGTGTTTTATTTCTCAAATACTTATATTAGTATCATTATTAAATTGACGATTAATGTAATTTATATTGTGTGTAAGAGTTAATGTTATTTCTAGCTTCAATTTATATACGATTGAGTTTCAAGTCCAATAAACTGAATCAACGCGGAGTTTATAAAATTGAAAAATGTATTTGCAAATTAGATAATATAAACATTATCAAGTACCAAGATCTGCTTTAAATCCAAAACAGAAATTTTTCTCTTATTTGATCAAAATTTGTTCCAGTGTGTTATTTTTGTGCAAATATGAGTTCTTTACAATTTCATAACTTTTCCGTATTGCGAGAGGAATCTAAAACCGGTTTATATGGAAGTCTGCGTAATTTAGCGTGCTCTTTCGAAAGACCCAGTTACACTTTCACGAAGAGTTGCTTTTCAACAGCAACAAAATCTCAAATGTGTTTGCATCGATCTCTCGGCGCTCTCGAGCGAGTAGTTATCAAAAGGCGATAAATCGTAGGGAGCAAAGAGCCTTTATCCTATATATATGTTGGAGAACAGCCGGGAGAAACGCGAGAAGGAGTCCCTGTTTTGATTGGGTAATGTCAAAGCAAACTGACCCTCTCGACCCGAACTGATCTCTCTCTCTCCTTATTTTTCTCTTTCTTTCTACCTTAGTCCCGTATTTGGGCTCATCCCCCCAGGTCGGCTTTACTGCCATTTTATAGTCGTTTGTCGCGGCGAGGCGAGACAGGGGCGATTACCACGCAGTCACGTTCCTTGCGGGGACGTATAGCCGTGACTGGAAGCTCCTCGTCTCGCATACAGAACGTTAAGGCAGTTATTCCTCTTCGCATAAGGTCTGTTCTTTTTAGCTAAAGTTCTTTCACGATTCAGCTTTCTTTCTTTTCTCTCCACGGTGGAGAGAAAAAGAGAAAAGATGAACGTGCAAATTCAACTGAAAAGAATAAGTCTTTAATAGAACCAACAAAACATCTAGACAAGGAGATCCGGATAGCACAGAGAATTCAAAATTAATTCAGTCGTATATCATAATTTTGAATTCATTTTTCAGATTCAAAAATTCTTTTTCTGAAAAGTTCTAAAAAGAATTCTTTTTGCATCTGAAAATGAATTCAGAATTGATGATATGACTAAATTCTCCTTGACTCTCTGTACTATCTGGAAAAACTTTAGAGCGAGTTGGAAGTAAGGAAAATTAGGAAAAGCCATAAATGCAAAAATTTGGAGGAAAACGACTTAGAAAATACAAGCAAGTGAAAACTAGACAATATTTTTCTAGCAGATTATATATGTTTAAAATGTATTATTTTTGCGCATATAGGTGAGATTTTCATAGTTTGATAATTTTTAAATTTTATTTATACAACTGCTGGTCAAAAATTTGAAAATATTAATTGAAAATATCTATTGTATAATGTAATAAAATCGAACTTATCCATCATAATTTAATATATCTTTTTATTACTTTACACATTATTTCACTCATTATTATATAATGAATTGAAAAACAATATAAAATATTTTTATAAAACTTTTAGTTTTATAAAAAATATTTTTAGTTCTTTATGAAAAAAAAAACTATCAGAAAAAAAGAATATCAGATATTTTTTTCATCAAAATATCACGACTACTAAATTTTGCGCTTTTACTACATATGTGTGTGTGTGTGTGTGTGTGTGTGTGTGTGTGTGTGTGTGTGTGTGTGTTTGTGTTTGTTGACAAAGCCCACTTCTCAAATTTTGATGTTTTTTCACCACGCGTAACGTTGCAGCTATCATATATAATAAGAGATCCAGCCCAAGAAACACACAAAAGTAAAAAAAATAAATTTAGATGACTTTATTTTAATTCTTAATATTAATAAATAGTTTAATTGTAACCAAAAATCATTATTTTAACTTTCATAACATCAAAATAAAGTCATTTTAATTTTCTCTTAACTTAATTGGTATGTTTCTTGGGAGACAATCAAGAGAAAAGACTGTCGGAAATTTTGGTTTACAATCTCTTAATTTCATGCGTTTGTTTATACGATAGATCGAATGGTTGAAACGAGAGCAAAGATTCTATGAATTCTTCGAGTATAGGTCTCTCAATGATTAATTGAAAATAGACGAATCAGAATTCTCTGATTAAATCTATTAGAATTCCAATTGAGATAACCGGAATTCTGATTGATTTATAATTAGATTAATTCTTTTGGTTAGTCCATTTTCAAGACAATTTTCTCAGCGTAAGTTGGACCATCATGGGATATTGTAGGATATTGTCGTCTCGGTGAGGGGACCTCATAAATTATTTGGAGCTAGACTGTGACTCCCGTCTCGAGCGACGGCTTCATATTTTAGCGTTGCCACGAGGCGTAAATGTTTACATTAAAGGCGACCCGCCGTCGCACAATATTGCCTTATCCTTTACCCCGCCGCGACGGACGTTGCTTGCACGCGCGAGCTCTTCGTCGCAGTCCACCGCTCGTAAAAATCCTTGCCTTCTCCCTTGTCCCTTCCCTCCCACGTCGAGCGATAGATTGGGCCAAACGAACATAAGGCTCCCTTCACGAATAAGTCAATCGGGACAGGACCGCTGTCGAACAGAAGCACGTTCGTCGATTCGATTCAAGTCTAAAGCGAGACTGATTCAGTGGAACTCATTTCTAATAGACCAAATAGACGGGTCTGATAATTCCTTATACATCCAATTAATTTAATTAGTAATTAACTTATCAAATAATTCTTATATATTATTCTATTAACTTTTATATAAATTGTTTATTTCTTGCTGTTTAACATACATACGGAGAAAGAGATTAGAATTAGGTATGACAAATTATATAAAATAGATAAAAATTTTACTGCAATTTTCGAAATTTTTGAATTAATTTTTTCAATTATATATATATAAACAATCAGAATCCCGTCAAAATTATATCTGTAATGATCAGATTTTTTTGTCTAACAAATTTATTATTTATTTCTATTTGCTGTTCCTGCACTAGACTATACTAGAACTCTCTTTCTCACTTCCGACAAATATCAAATATATTATATCTACCTTTCTTACTTTGAGTTCTAAAATAAATAAACCATTTACTCCCAAAAAATCGTTTAGAAAGTGCAGTAACCGATCAATCAACGTTCTAATGACTGAAAACGATTTAATTCGATTTCTCATATTATTCTCCGGAAAAACATTATATACACTGGATTTTTTTATGTAATCATAGTTATAAACAATTTTTTGTTAAAAAAATCTAAATTTCGAATAAAAATTCCGAAATAATTCTGTAAGCTTAATTGGGCATTTCAAAATGGACGTGTTTTGTCTCAGAGACTTTTATTTAAATCAATATTTTTTTAGATAAAAAATATCTAAACTTGAAAAAATGACTACCTTCACGATTTTTTTTCTCAGAAAATAATCATCCAATCAGAATGAAAAAATAAAAATATTTGACCAGTCTTAAACTATAATAAGAATTATTTTATTTTAATCTATACAGTTAGTTATTGACAGTGAAAACTTTATTATAATAAAGGCGCGTTCGCGGCGTTTTATAAAGTTCTTATTGTATCAATAACAGTACAGATCAAAATAAAATAAAATTCTTGTTATAGTTATTGTTTAAGACTGACCGAATATTTTCGTTTTTTATTCACACTAATTAGATGACTAGTTTCTGAGAAAAAAAATCATGAATGTAGTCATTTTTCAAGTTTAGATATTTTTTATCTAAAAAATATTGATTTAAATAAAAAAATCTCGAAGACAAAGTGTCTATTTTGATTCAATTATCCTTATAAAATTTTTTCGAAATTTTTATTCAAAGTTTAGATTTTTTAAACAAAAAATTGTTTATGACTATTCAACGACCACATAAAAAAATTAAGTATGTATACAGATTTTTTCGGCAGAATAATATGAGGAATCGAGAATTATATCATTTTCAGCCACTAGAACGTTAATTGGTCGGTTAGAGAACTCAAAATAGGGGTAAACCGTTCGCCTAAAAGTGTACACTAGTTCAACCACAGAAAATAGACCTACATTCGAAAGTATAGAGATAAATTTGGGACGAACTTCTCTGGTGAAAATTTTTCTCATAATTTTTATACGAATTGAAATATTTTTCAGAAATACTCAGAAATATTCAACAAATTTACATCTTCTCTCAGAATTTTTCTGAGAGACTACATACAAGTAAATACATACAAGAAAATACAAGTAAATTCTGAAATATTCTGAAATTTCTCATTCCACAATTTTTATAAAATATTTTTAATTTTTTTTAGATTTTATAATATTTCATCAGAAATTATACTTATAAAAAGTCTTAAAAATTTTACGATATTTCATAATTATGAAAAATTCTGAGAAAAGATGTAGATTTTCTGAGAAGTATTCCAATTCGTATAAAAATATGAGAAAGTTATAAAATTATATAGAAATTCTAAAAAAAATTATATAGAAAATCCGAAAAATTATATGAAAAATTCTGAGAAAAATTATCACGTTATTTTTTAAAAAATATTGCATACGAAAATACTAAAAAAAAAATCAATCATATATATAACGTATATTATTTGTAATATTGTGAAAGTTACTTATAATTTTTATTATAGAAATTTTGAATACAATAAGTTTGCGTATTTCATTTTTTATACTGATATTTTATTATTTGGTCAAATTTTGTATTACTTTTATACTTATTTTCTTTAACAAACACATATAAGATAACTTAAAAAGTAATTTATGAGTAACTTTCCACAACTTTGCGTATACTAGTATTTTTCGTATACCAGTATTTTTATACGGTTCCATATTTTAAGAATACAATCCCTGGACTATTGAACCAGGTTAATGGACAAGGAGTGAACATCAGTCAGTTCAGCAGTCAATTAATCATCTAGTGCCATCTAATTATTTAAATTCAAACCACGCCAAGCGCATTTAACGATGGAGTGACATCTTTCAGCCGTCACAAGTACTTGATAATCTTCTATCATCACATGCATGCTTCCTAAATCCTAACCTATTAGCTTTTTTATAATTTGAATCTCATCTCAATAACTTTGAGAAGAATTAATTATTAAGAAACTATTAAAGAGAAAAGTTCGCTTTGTGTTAACAGCGTTTAAATGAACGTGTGCAGACATGTTAACAACAAAAGTTTTTTTCAGAAAAACAAAGGGAGGAAATATATTTAAGGTATGTAGAGGTGTTGTGATTTATCCTTTTGAAAACTTTTTTTTAAGAAATTTTTTGAGTATATTTTAATTCTAAATATAATTAAATTTGCTCAGAATTATAAACTCACATATATCATATTTTATTCGAAAACTTTATTAATGAAAATAATAATTTTTCATTTGTATCAGACTGTCAGAGAACACTATCTCAGAGATGATATTTCCTGCGGCTCTAAAACATGTATGAAGTGCAAAGCGAGGCCTCGGGATATGATATTGGATATGGAAGACGATGGTGCTAAGTCTTCTTTAATTCCAAGTCCATATTTTCTTGTACTTGATACAAATATAATTCTGGATCAAGTAAGTAGTTATAGCAAATACACATCATAATATGGCATCATATTAGGCATCATTTTATATGAATTTTCTATCAGATTGTCTGATTTGATTTCTAATTATAGATAGACATACTGGAGGAAAATGTTATTACCAATGTGATCATCTTGCAAACAGTATTAGAAGAGATTCGGCATAAAAGTGCGACTGTATATAAAAAATTAAAGCATATTATAGGGAATGCAACAAGAAAATTTTTTTTATTCATCAATGAACATCATCGGTATATGTACAATAATTTACACAGAGGAGGAAGATTATGTATTTGATTATATTTTACCCTTAAAATTTTGTTTGCAACATATTTTTGATATATTAAATTTGGATGTACAAATCTAAATATATTTAAATAGATTATGCTATATATATGTGTGTATTGTATAATAACTATTTTATAAAATGTTATATATTTTCAGGGAAACTTATATTGAAAGAGAACCGGGTGAAAAGACAAATGATCGTAATGACAGAGCAATACGAGTTGCAGCTAAATGGTACAATACCCATTTGAATTCCGATGATAACAACATAAATATTGTTTTGTTAACAGATGATGTAGAAAATAAAACACGTGCAGTTGAAGAAGGACTATTTGTTGTATCGAGTAAGATATATTTGTTTTTATTCTATTAAATTATATTATTTTGATATAAATGTGATATTTAGAATAATGTATACATCTTTTTCATAGTGGAAAATTATGTCGCGTCGTTGGAAAATGCAAGTTTTCTGCTGGATAAATTATCTAAACGTTCTTACTCTTCGGATATTCAAGGCCCAGAATTATTTCCCTGCCATCTGTCACCCACGGAAGTGCACAATGGCATATCGTCTGGAAAATTGTTGCAAGGAACATTTTTGGCATCAAGAGAAAATTTTCTCGAGGGAAATGTAAATGTCGAAGGCAGAGAAAAACCTGTAAGATATATAATTGTGAATATTTAAATACATCAATATTGTCGATCTTAAAAAGAAAATTATTGAATGCCTATTTAGAAAGTAATAATGAATAATCAAATCGCTCAAGACACACACATCATAATTCTTTTTTAAATCTTTTAAAAGCATCATTTTGAGTATCATAAATATAAAACAAAAATTTCAAAACTATATTTTTATCTTAAGACTTTCAAAACTTTCTCATATATTAAGCATTATAATTAATTTTTCATTAAATTTGACAATGTATATGTAACAATTATTTAGAAGTATTATTTCTATTGTTTTATTTTTATTGTCTTAGATATTTGTGCAAGGACGAGCTCATCTCAACAGAGCAGTCGATGGTGATATAGTCGCGGTTGAAATGCTGCCAGATGATAAGTGGTCATCACCCAGTGAAATTGTTTTGGAAGATGAAAAAAGTACAGATGCTGGCGACGACGCAGAAGATGAAGAGAAAGCACTCCGCAAACAGAGTTCGTCAAAAATGCAAGAGAAAATACCAACGGGCAAAATTGTCGGTATTATCAGAAGAAAATGGAGACAATATTGTGGAATACTGCAGCCAAGTGCAATTAAAACGGTAAAAATCTTTTATGTTATGACATTATAATAATCTTTTTATCTGTTCTGTATTATTTTTATCTGTTGTCATAGAACGTAAGGCACTTGTTTGTGCCGGCTGAGAGAAAAATTCCAAAAATAAGAATTGAGACTAGACAGGCCGAGATACTGAGTAAGCAGAGAATTATTGTCGCACTAGATTCATGGCCACGAAATTCGAGATACCCGCTTGGTCACTTTGTACGAGCACTTGGTAATATAGGGGATAAAGAGACGGAGAATGAAGTATTACTTTTAGAGCACGATGTTCCACACAGCCGTTTCTCTGATGCTGTTCTTAGCTTTCTTCCAAAGCTGCCATGGATCATTACGGAAGCGGTACGTATATTTTAAAAATTCGTTATTAACTAGTTATCTCGATTATTAATTCCATAAAATTCATAATACGAGTATGAATAATTAGATAAGTAATATATAATTTTTGTAGGATGTTGCGCAAAGGGAAGATCTTCGATATTTAGACATCTGCTCTGTGGATCCGCCAGGCTGTACTGACATTGATGATGCGTTACATTGTAAAAGTTTACCAAACGGTAATTTCGATGTTGGTGTGCATATCGCAGATGTATCTCACTTTATAAGGCCTGGGACTGCACTGGACAAAGAAGCAGCGTTACGCGCTACTACTGTATACCTTGTCGATAAACGAATCGACATGGTTCCAGGTGAAATAGCAGCACTTCATTTTAAATATAGGTAGTCATAACATAAATTATATAATATAAAATTTTTTTATTTCAGAATTACTTAGCTCGAATCTCTGTTCTTTGCGGGGTAAGGAAGAACGATTTGCATTTTCCTGTATATGGGAAATTGACCCTGACGCAAGTATAATTAATACGAGATTTTGCAAATCTATAATTTGCTCGCGTCAAGCAATGACATATGAAGAAGCTCAATTGAAAATTGACGATGCTACTCAGCAAGATGCTATCGCGAAATCATTGAGAGGATTAAATCAGTTGGCAAAGAAATTAAAAAAGAAACGTCTAGAAAATGGGTATGATTGTTCATGATTCAGATATAATATCTGTATTAAATTATTCCAAGTTATACCGGTTTATTTTTCACAATAACTAATTTTTTTATGTCAAATTTAATGTAAAATAATTTATTTGCAGTGCTTTAACTTTAGCATCACCGGAGATACGTTTCCAAGTAGATAGCGAAACGCACGATCCTATTGATGTAGAAGCAAAAAAGTTGCGAGACACTAATTCTATGGTAGAGGAATTTATGCTGCTTGCAAACATTAGTGTTGCTGAAAAAATATTAGCAGAATTTCCAGAATGTGCTATGCTGAGAAGACACCCTGAACCACCACAAAGTAATTTTGAACCATTGATTAAAGCTGCTAAAAATCAGGTATTATTCTTTAGTATAGAACTTTATATAATTCCAAATTTAATTAGATAATTAATATCTAAAAATTTAAAAACTATAGAAAGTAATGATTTCTTTCGATTTTTATTTTGGAGATTAAATCTAATATATATTACCAGTGTTATCAGTTATGTTATGTATTTATTATTTAATAGAGTTATAAAATATACATATATATTTTTAATTAATTTTAAAGAGATTTATTATTAATACAAGTACCGGTAAGGAATTTGCCCGATCATTGGAAGAAACACAAAAGGAATCAAATCCTTATTTCAACACAATGTTAAAAATATTAGCTACACGGTGTATGTTGCAAGCGGTATATTTTATCAGTGGAATGCATCAGCCGGAAGAATTTAAGCATTATGGATTGGCGTGTCCAATTTACACGCATTTTACATCTCCTATTCGAAGGCAAGTAATTTGAAAACCATTAAGAGACATAATTATTGAATTAATTCACGGTTTTTTATATGTATCTTACAGATATGCAGATATAATTGTGCATCGACTGTTAGCTGTATGTATAGGTGCTGATGCAACTTATCCAGAGTTATTGGATAAGAAGAAGAATCATTTGTTATGCCACAATCTGAATTATCGGAATAGAATGGCACAATATGCTGGCCGAGCATCAGTTGCACTTCACACACACGTTAGTTCGATTTATGATGAAGTTTCTTTTTGACAGTCTTTCTATCTTTAGATATAAAATATTATTTTTAACAATTGTTTTCTGTTTCATAGATATTCTTCCGTAATAAGATTCAGGATGAGGAAGGATATATTCTTTTTGTACGCAAAAATGCTTTGCAAGTGCTTATACCGAAGTATGGTTTGGAAGGCACTTTGTATCTAAATAATTCTGCTTCACCGTCTGTCACGTTCGTATATAATTCAGAGGATCAATCCCAAACTTGCGGGGATGTTGTATTTCGAGCATTTGATCCTGTTGTTATACAAATGAGTTTGGATAGTTCTAATGTACAACATGAAAAATTATTTTTTAAACTCGTAAAACCAGAGGTAAGGAGAGAGTGTGTGCGAGAACAAACAGAATATTCGTACATTTTTAACGTACTAATAATTTTTTATGTAATTACAGATTCCAAATTTTAGCATTCCTCCATTAAATACACCGAAATTAAATGACACCGAAGAAAATTCTACTAAGAAAACGTTGAAACGGAAGTCAGAAATTAAGGAAGAGTTATCTAATGTTCGTACTAAGAAAGCCGGAAAGAAAAAGAAGAAAAAGAATTGAGAAAAGTATATTTTTCAAATGTAAAATGAAATGCGAATTATATAATATACGCATTGATTTTTACAAAAATTTTGTATTTTTTTGCTACTTTTTAATTACATTATTCACAACTTATAAAAAGTCTTTATAACAAGACAAAAAATTCTCATAAATCGTTCTTAGACAATATTCCCACAGGAAACTTATATTACATAATTACACAGACACAAAAAAATGCCTGATAATTTCTCTCGTTGAATTATTACTAATTTATATTTCCTTTCTTATTCAATTAAATATACTTAAAAAGAGGATGTTAAAAGAGACCGATTTTTACCCACAAAGATGTAAGTAAAAAAAATAGCGGTTTTTTATAGATTTCGACTTCCTAAGTACGAATGTTAATAAAAAGTTCAGGATAGGGAACACCCTGAAAATTCAGCATGAATATGACATATTTAAACAAATTTCAATATTCTTGCTTACTTTTCAAGCTGTTCCCCAAGTGTCATAAACTTTAAGTTTTTAGTAATTTTATCATATTCAGGAGATCGAAATCTATAAAAAAATTTTTATTAAAAAGCTATTTCTTTTACTTACATCTTTGTGAACAAAAATCGGCTTCTTTTTAACGTCTTTCTTTTTCATTACATTGTGAAAAATTCAATGGTAAACAGCAGATTTAATTTCGTGCAATATAAGCAGCATTTGAAAACTAAAACGAAAAATAAATGATTAAAATAAAAATAATAAAAATAAAAAAAAATATCGTTCATTGGACTTAATTAACATAAATAAACCGTTAACATGCCTTTAATAATAAAAACGTTAAAAATGGAAAATAAAATATAATCAATGAGTATAATAAGATTCAATTGTATGTCACGCATTGAAAGGTGATGCATTTCTTATAAATACCGTAAAAACTTATCACATGGACCATCAAATCTTAGATCATATAATGTATAAAATCAATTTAACTTTAATTAAAGGCAGCTTCAAGTTTGCTGAAAAAATATTATACCGTTTATCAGGTAAAAAAAAGAATTTAATTTAAAAATACGTTTTAAATTCGACTAGCACGATAATAAATAATAAAAAAATTACTTAGTACCGATACAAATTAACGAATTGCTTTTTTTGTAATAATTCAGTGAGAGAATGCTTGAGCAATACGTTGAATAAATTTGTGGTGTTTCTGATTGCAACATAGTAGTTGACGATCCTCTGAAAAGAGTAAACAATATGTAATATAAACAAATCTAAGTTTAAGAACAGAAAAAGATTTAAGCATATACCCATTCAATGTTTTGATGAAATCTTGAGTAGGCCACAATCGTACGATTCCGTCTAAGCTTGCACTAGCGATATATTGGTTATCTAAACTCCAATCTACATTCATGATTGTATCTTTATGACCTTTCAGTTCAGTCAGTAAACCATTAGTTGCTAAATCCCATATATATATGGACTTATCGTCACCTGAATAACAGTTTTAAAGTTAAGTTTTAAAGAATAATTCATTAGATGTAATTTTGATAATTTATTTTATATCTTTTTCATAATTACCTGCAGCAGCCAGATATTTACCATCTGGACTAAAAACTAAAGTGTAAATAGTCGATTGTGCTCCAACATATACTCGCAATAGATTCCCATCATCTTTTGACCATAATCTTACAGTTTTATCAGCGGAACCAGTCGCTAAGTATCTTGCGTTTGGATGAAATTTTATGCACTGAAATAGAAGATGTGTAAATTAAATCATATCACAATACTATCCTAAAATAAACATAAGTTAATGACGGTTAAAAGACGTACATTGACATCTAAAAAATGACCTGCAAATATTCTCAAGGGAAATGTTCTATCCAATGACCACAATTTTGCAGTTCTGTCATGTGAGCCTGTGCCGATATATAAATTGAACACACTGGTATCCATGCACCATATAGGATAGCTATGACCGCTACAATGAGAAAAAGCATTATTAGAAATGTATATACAGAATGGTCTACTTAAATCGAACATCTTGAATACTTTGCTTATTTTTGATGATATAAAAAAATATTTCAAATGAAAAGTGCAACGGTTTCGAGAGGGACGTATTTTTCACATTGTTTTTTTTTCTAGATGGAGGCTCCAAAAAGAGATATGAAGAATCTCCACTTTTTTAAACGGAATTTGATTTTTTTTTTTTTTTTACATAATATGATTCCTCTAATTGTCCTGCATTAATTTTTTGGCAACTGTACCTTAATACTTTTATGCACAGAATAATGATATGAAATTGGTGTGGAGAAAACACAGTTACTATTTAAAAAAAATACGTAGTTGCACATTGTAAATTGCATAATTTTTTTAAGATCAACTGTGTATTTTCTGCATGTCAATTGATTCATTTTATTCTGTACATAAAAGTATTAGGGTATGATTGCCAAAAAATTTATAGTTCACGAGATATTTTATGTTCTATGTCAAAATGTATCAGAGTAAAATGTGAAATATCTCTAAACTATTTTTAATATCTCTATCTTAATACTTTTATGTGCAGAATAATTAGAAGAATCATATTATCTAAAAAAAATAAAAATCACATAATTCCATTTTAAAAAGTAGAAGTGACCTTTATATCTTTTTGACGCTTCTATCTAGAAAAAAAACAACATGACCAAAATACGTCTCCTTCGAAACCGTTCCACTTTCATTAGAAATATTTTTTTATATCATTAAAAATAAGTGAAATATTCAAGATGATTGATTTAAGTGAACCATCTTATATACAATATTTTATCTGTGCAATATTTTGTACAATTTATTCTTCTATTCAATCCTATTTTAGAAAAAGTTATGAATCTGCAGATAAAAAATATTCAATAAAATCAATACAGGGATCTTAATTTAAAAAAGATTTACTTTAAAACATACAAATTTATCTTTATTTGATTCTGTTAAAAATTTGTTGTATGAAATGGACTGCGAATATTTTTGATACTTAATTTTTCATGAATCATTAGCCTGCAGGAGAGAGAAAAGGATTTACTGAAGAAATAGCATTGCTTACCTATATATTGCTGTACATGAATAATTATTGAGTTTCCATGCTCTCATATCTTTGTCGCTCGATACAGAAAGAAGAATATCTACCTCTGGAATAAATCTTAAATCGTGTACTACATCCGTATGTCCTCTTAATATTATGGCCCCTGCTTCGCTTCTTCTGTTACCGTAAAATTATGTAATTGTTTAATAAGATATTGCACTCAAATTAAGAAAAAGATGTAACTCACACTGTGCTTTCTTGCTCGTTGAATTTATAAAATGGTGATATATCACAGGTAGACGGAACACACGTTTGCTTATCATTTTTCTTGACCAAGACTGTATCGCCTATAGCCCACAAACGTATTTCAGCTGTACTAAAACCTACAGCTAACTTATCCATTTTAGGTGCAATAAGACCGCAACTTGCACTGCAATAATGATGAAGATATAAAATATAAGTAATGGCAAGAATCATATAGAATAGATAATGATCTGTTACTTGCTTTTCTATAGCATTTTTCACTGTAAATAATCTTAATGCTTGATGAGAATTATGTTGTATCAATCGTATAGCTTCCTGTAATTCCCTCATTTCACGATCCACACCAGTACCAGATGGTTGTTCCACGTGACCATTAATACTTGTTTCATATCTTTGACTTTTCTCTTCAGGTACTTCTCCATCCATTTGAAGGCTGCCTGTTTTTCTAATTATTGTGATGTGTGTATTTATAATCTAAACAGAATAATAAAAAATTAAAGTTTATCGCTAAAAATAACTAGTTTTGAATTTAATAACAGAATGATTCAAATAATTTAAACAACAAAAGCAGTAGGCTTACGAGTCGAGCTAGATGTTTACTAATAAATTAACATAAATAATAGATACAATTTCAAATAGACGTTTTAACTCTTATCAGGTCATTCTCAATGTTAAATAATTTACAAAATTTCAATGATGCCGATCATAAAATTAAACAATGTAGATAATAAAAATAATATATTGTAATCAGTCCATATCATTCTTTGAAATAAATGGAGGTAGTTGTCTATCGTGTAATCTGAGTTTGCGCATCGTAAATGATTAATTTAAAATATGGTAAACTCAAGTGAAGATCACCAAACAGTGAAATAATTAAATTATGTAGATATAAATAAGTGATAAAAAGAAAAAAAAAAAGAAAACTCATTACCCAATCTTTAAAAATATCAGAAAAATGTTTGTGATCCCTTCTACATAGTTAAGTCAAATTATTTTTTGAAAAACAGGAGATATTTTTTTACATCTAGTTTGGCTCGTAACCCTATTGTTTTTATTGTTTAACTAATTTTATTTTTTATTAAACAAAATAAAAGCTCTTTAACATTTTGAGTATCACACGAATTATCGTAATCGATCTCTTGACACCACACTATTTTATCATTTTGTGCTGTTCATAATAAGTCTAAATGGGTATATATCTTACGAGTAAACATTTTTCAAAATATTTGTGAATGCTTGATCCGTGTATATATAGTAAGATACACGCGGCAGCATGGAAATAATAAAATATTCCTCCACCGCAAATGTAAATGTAAATACATATTTATCGTCATCATAAATTTATAAAAAATGTTTTTATAATATAATTTTAAATAAAATTTCACATTAAAATACATTTTCCAATAAATTATATTTTCTTACAAAGATAAATAAAAATCTTCAACTAATAGACTTTTTCTTTTCAGAATTCATAAACTATATAAAATCAATGAAAAATATTCTTGATTTATGTACAAGTGGTAGAAAACGTGTACGTATTCAAATTGGTACACGGAG
The DNA here is from genome assembly GCF_001594115.1 of Trachymyrmex septentrionalis. NCBI lineage: Eukaryota > Metazoa > Arthropoda > Insecta > Hymenoptera > Formicidae > Trachymyrmex > Trachymyrmex septentrionalis. The sequence continues at coordinate 715,926 of NW_017305485.1, forward strand.
TCCTAAACCCACTGTATATCTAATTAAAATATGTATAGCAGTCAAAATTAATTTAAATTATCTTTTTTAATTGATATAATTAAGGTGAAAAGATTAACCTTCTGCAGAATTTAGATATTAGTAAATAAGGATATATTAAAACCAATTAACTATATTACCTGCATTAATATTATGTGTCCATATTTGGTAAGATATTGTCTCAGGCAAATATGTGCCGATTCGGACAGATCTACTTTATACTTTCTAGTTCTGAACGCATTTACCAAAGGCCTCAGCTCAATGTCTTGCACCGAAAATACACTAGATAATTCCTCTAAAAAGTCTTTCTCTGTATCACTCATAAACTCATTCTGATGCGTCTTTAAGAATTGGATTGCAGCTTGGCGATTACCAGCATGTAACATCTCTAAATAAAGATGACAAAATATCGGATACAAAAGTCCTTGCAATTCTATTCGTAATTTTTCGTTGAATACGACGCTCATCCATTTCTTCAATCTAAAAGCAAGATTAAAACTTTAAGCATCTTCAATTCTCAAAATTAATTTGTTATATTATATACAAAAAAAATTCCCACATTAATCAACATTGGCCAGTTAGTTTAGAAATCTCAAATTTAAGTTATATAGAACTCTACTTAAAATTCTACTTTGAAAATGTTCGAACTAAAATTTTATAACAAATTTGATTGGACACACTAGCGTGCACTTATGTGTTTAAAGTCATTACAGTGATTTAATTTGAATGTAAAAGTAATACGCAAATATCTCGCATGATAAAATGATCAATACATATTTTACGAAAGAGCACAATAAAATGTATTAACAATTACGCAATTTAATAAATAATTTATATTAAACATACATTTTTAAGTATGTCGATTTGTGTACAACGACTTTAAATAGAACATAAGGGTCTTAATAGAAAATTTTTCTAATTTTCAAATATTATGATTTAAAAAAATTTTATATTTCACAATCTTATTTTTCATAATTTTGTTCTATTTACGTAGACTAATTATTATGTTTATGCTAAATTTATGCTAAGTTCAAGTATTGCAATTTTTTTATATAGTTAAAAATTAAAAAATTGTTTAAACTAAAAATAACAAAAAACTTAAATGAGTTCCAAGAATCCATATGTTCCTTTAGACACATTCTGCAATAAGTCATTAGTAATAAATCGAAAGTCAGAAGCTAGGAATTGACCAATCATAATCAAATGCGAAAAGAATATGATTGGCAATTTCTAGCTTCTGGTTTCTAATTTATCACTAATGACTTAGGCTGTGGTCAAAGTCTCGCTAAAAATTATTTGAAGCGTTTGATGGACCAATTAGAAGAAAGAAATTTTACAAACTGATCAATTAAAAACTGTTTCAAAGCGTTTGCAGCATCGCATTGACCGTACTCTTATTGTAAAATAAGTATTAGTCCGGATATATAATAAGTGTTTTAAGCCTTAAGCTATAAAAAATTGACCAATTATAATCGAATGGAAGAATAATGGACTATGATTCATTCATTTCTTATGACTTAAGGCTTAAAAACCTATTGTAGATCTAGACTTAAGCTGATACTGTGTTTATCATACAATAAATTTTTCACGCCTATCAATTGGTTATAAAATAGAGAGATTCAAGAACCTCTCTCTGGCCTGCAGCCAATCAACAGGCTTAAAAAGTATGATACATGAAATATTAACGTCATAAAAAATGTATTCCTGTTAGGGAATTGAGTTTCATAAATGAGCCCCATATAACCGTTGGTTAACTTAACCGATGGTTACATGGGACTCATTTAGATCCAGTTCTCATGGTTAATTCTTAATCGAGATTCAATTTGTTTCTCATTTCTTTCCAATTCTAGAATTGGAAAGAGACAATGAATAAGTTGAACCTTGGTTAAGAGTTAACCGTGAGTTGTGTGTGTGTGTGTAGACCTTAGGTCCAGTTTCACAACTCATAGTTAACTTTTAACCTCGATTTAATTTAAAATAAGTTAAACCTCGATTAACAGTTAATCATAAGCTGTGAAACTGGGCCTAAATAAGTTCTAATTGAGTTCGCTAGTAATCCTTATAACAGCCTTCCCTATAAAACAAAAACAAGCTATTGAATAAATAAACAAATTATAAAAATAGAAGACTGTTATAGCGAATTCAGTCACTTGCTCGACGTTCATTTTTAGTGTTAAAATATGTCACGTGATCAAAATTGACAAATATCAAGCATCAATTTTGATCATCTGACCTGTTTTGATATTAAAAATGAGCATCAAGCATTAGCATGAAAATGTATCTACATTAAATTAATGCTAAAGGTGACTATACATGAAATCAACAAAGTAAAATGTAAAAACATAAATATTTTTAAATAATTAATAACAATAATAATGTCATGTTCTTTAATAGAATATACATACATTATTTCATTGTCAAATTAATTATATTATGCCACTGCATTTAAATACTTTATATAAAGCAGTCTTTAGTATACTAATCCAGTATAGTGTAATTGACCGAATTCACCACTAAATAAACATAATGCATTTAATTTTTAATTCCTGAGAATTCTGGAAATCCGTTTCCTGAGAATTCAGAATCGCATGAAAGCTATATCAAACACACATTATATTCTGAATAAAAAATTGAAATATAAAATATTAGAATCTAGAATTAGTAGGATTAAACGCATTGCGTGATCAAGCAACAAAATGCCTTATCTCGCTAGAATAAACGGAGTAGTAAACACGTCGTATAGTTCGAACACGAGTTTAAGTTCTATAAAACCATACCGCTGATATGCCTGATCTGCCGCAGCGATGTCAATGGTGATGGCACTGAAAACGATCGAGTTGTCCTGCGAAGTGCCGCACTCCGCGGTCGCGTTCAATGTTGTCTGATCGCTGTTCTGACAGAACAACTGATCGCCCTTGCGATAATCGTGGGTCTGGAAAAACATGCAACAGCGGTGAAGGAGGTTATGGCAAACCACGCGCGGCGTGAAACTCCGATGAGAGACACCGCACCTGATAATGACGCCGTTTTAAGTAAGACTCGATCGTCGCGCTGATCACCTCGCTCTTCATCCGCTTCATCTTCATCGAAGCCCGACGGCGACGATGAATTCCACTGAATCTCGCGACGGTGCCCCGAACCGGGATCCGTGACAGTGTGACAATACGAATCACGGGGCACAAACAAGCACGCACACCCCACCTGGTGCTGGAACTGCTGGGGATCGCCCAAAAGGGGGAAGAAAGGAGAAAAATATAAAGCCTAATGTACAATTGAAAAGCACAAGCAATAGGAACAGTCAATAATATATTTGAACAGATTTCAACTTATCAGAAATCGTGTACATCAGAATACAGTTTCTGATAGGTTAAAATTTGTTATTCCCTGTTTCCGTTATTTGTAGATTTTAGTACTTGCAATGAATAACAGAAGACAGCTTATTTCTATCAATGTAGATTAATTTTAACCCTCGTGTTGACTGTGTCAAAAAAAGCATGCTATATTTTATATTCAGTAAAAGTTTCCTCAAAGAGAACGTTTTGGAATGCCATAAATATATTAGAAAAAAAAATAAAAAGTAAGTTAATTAAATCGAGATTAAAGCAACATTGACTACATTTACACAACATCCTTATAATGCAGGGTGCTTTTCATTTGATGACACGAGTCGACACAAGTGTCATTCTATTTTTGTCATTCTCTGAATGTCAACAAGGATAGAACGACGCTTGTGTCGATTTGTATCGACTTGTGTCATCAAATAGAAAGTACCCAATAGAAATCGTACCGTTTTAAAAGAAAATTAACCAATCACAATCAAATATGAGAAGAATAATCAATTATGATTGGTCAATTTTTTACGACTTAAGATCCTATAACCATTATAGTACGCGTGGTCTACAATAGCAGTAGCAGTAGTGGATGAGGTTGTAAGAGTAACAAATTGACCAATCATAGTTGAATGTGACAAGAATAATCGACTGTGGTCAATTTCTTAACTCTTACAGCCTCATCTATTACTGACTGTTATTATAGACTTCGCAGCAGACCCTGCATTAAAGCCGGTTTTACCAATGCCGGTTAAGCCTAATTAACTGTCAACCGTAATTGGTCAATTTTAAACAGCAAATGTAATTGATCAGTTAATGGCCGATTTAATTAACTGGCATTAGTGAAACCGACTCTTAATCAGGTTTAATAACATCCATAGTTATGAAACTGGCCAATCACATTCGTTCCATTCTTCGAGAAACAGCTATGATTGGCCAATTTCATAACTACGGATATTATTAAATCTGATTAACCGTATATTCCGATGTATCCGATTTCTAATAGATTAAAATCGTTTATTCTTTATTCCTAATTACTTATTTCTTTTATTGTGCACAGGACCTAAGATGGGGAGCATAGACTCTTGCATAACGCATAACACATAATGCATAAGAAAATGAACCAATCAAAGTCCTTTATTTCCTTCCTTTCCATGAAATAAAGGACTCTGATTGATTGATTTTCTTGGCCCGGATCTACAATAGATTTTTAAGCCTTAAGCTATAAGAAATAGACGGATCACAATCGATTATTCTTCTCGCATTTGGCTATAATTGATCAGTTTTTTCCGGCTTAAGATTTAAAACACCTATTGTAGATCCGGACTTATGCTTTATGTTTTATGCGTTATGCAAGAGTCTGTTTTCCCTGCTTAAGTGTGCCGTGTAAAGCGGAGAACAAACTCGTACATAACGCATAACACATGAGGCATAAGAAATTGAATCGACCAGAGTTCTTTATTTCATGGAAAGAAAAGAAACGGAAAACTTCGATTAATACATTTTCTTCTGCATTACGTGTTATGTGTTATACGTTATGCAAGAGTCTGTGCTTCCCGCTTAAGGTCGGAATCAGACTATGCATTGAAGATTAAAGATTAAAAATTAAAGATTGAAATTTCACCAATGAGGACAAAGAAATTTTGGCTCCTTTTGTTCTAATTGGTCAAACAATCTTCAATCTCATTCTTTAATGCATAGTCTGATTCCGGCCTAACAAAGGTCACTGGTAAAAATGAACATTCCGATTATTGGCCCAATATTTAAGGCGGTATTCATAATTCGTTCTTTTTTAAGATCAGATTTTATTCTTAAATAATGTCTTAGACCGGTATTCATAGTCAGATCTTATATTCCGTCTTAAGTACAGTCAAGACCGTCTTAAATACAGTCTTAAGAAATTACAAACCAATCAGAGAGCGTATTAGCGTCTTAAGACATTACTTAAAACAATTTTGAAATAAGAACGGACTATGAATACCGTCCATAGTCGAATTTTATATTTAAGATCGTTTTAAGTATATTAGTCTACAGTCATGAACTTAAGAAGTCATGAACCAATCAAGAGGACTATATTATATAGCATCTAAAGACATTATTTAAGACGGTTTTAATAAAATAGGAACCGATTATAAAAATATTACAAATAATACATATTACAAAAAATACTACAAATCACTATAAATGCTTTGAAGCGTTTAATTAACCAATTAGAAGAAAGAATTTTATAAATTGACCAATCATGAACGCTTAAAGTATTTATAACATCACGTTAATCGTATCCTTATATTAATGACGCCTAACTGCTTCTCTGGAGTACTATTCTTTTGGTTTATCAATTCATGAAATACTTTTTTCTGATTGGACGATTGCTTCAAAGTATTTGTAATGACTTTGGTTGCATTTAACAGAAAAAGCAGTTTTGTAATTGTTATATGATTTTTTAATATAATTAATTATACATTTACTAGATCCAATAAAAAACGAACTAAGAGCAAGATCAACCATATTAAAGAATTTTGCAACAATTACAAAACTAGGAATCGATTATTAGTAAACTAAACTAGCCGATATTAAGCAATAAATATTATAATAAATTCGTTCACTTTTGGTCAAAATAATGAAATTATCACCTTGTTTCAACATATATTCGACTCCCTGCTTTTTCAACTAAACGACATATCGTACTACATAAATATCTCACTCACGCCACACTTAAATTTTTGTATAACAATAATTATGTTTTAATTAGACATCTAAGTCCAACTCCACTCGTTGTTTCTTCATGCATTTAAACTACTAGTCTGTAAACTACTATATATATTTTATAAGTATGTACAGATTGCACATATCTTTTATATGATGCAAATGCTGTCATGACATGAACATGACAGCTCTGGAGTGCCATATTGGGCCAAGAGATGGTAAAGGAAATTTCAATTTCGAAATTTTTGTCATTCTTAGTATAGATTCTACTTCACAGACGTATATTAATGCGTATACTTTAATTCTGGAAAAAGATATTCAAATCAGTAAAAGGAGAAAAAAGTAATTGTTATATAAAAATTATATAATTTAATCGGTAATACAGACGATTTTAGGATTCCCTTAATTGACCGACTGAGTTAGAATCAACAAATCATATCTGTCATTCAATATAATTTATCAGAATTGATTTTCTAAAACATTTAAAAATTATATAAAAATTTTTGAAAAATTTAAAAATTAAAATTTATGTAGAACCTCTGAAAAATTAATAAAGAATTTTAAGAAAAAAATCTACTTATCATATAATACTCTTATATTGCTGTATACTCCTATATTCCTATATTGCTATATATTTGCTTATAACGCAGCCTCTTTTTGGGAGTGAGAGGTGTGCGAAGACAGAGAGAGATAGAGAATAATCGGACTTCTTATTTCCATACATGCGGATAAGGTTGGTTAAGAATACGCGCATGCGTATTGATTTCAAGTATACCTAAGTATATCTAAGTGAGAGGTAGATATCGTCTGCACCGTGTTTTTACCAGAGCTCTTTAAGTAACGTTATCAATATACAAGTATTACATATATGCTTCGTACACGCATTTTGCATACTTGGCTAATTTATCATGGCGTGAAAGGTACCAACAAAACTGCTTATCTATAATACCACTCAGCTGTATTCAGTAGAAAAAGCAGCTTTGCAACTGTTGTAAAATTCTTGAATATGATTGGTTTATACATTTAGATCCAGTGAGGAACTAAGGGCAAGACCAATCATATTAAAGAATTTTACAACAGTGCAAAACTACTTTTTCTACTGAACGCAACCACTGAATACCAGTATACCTATACAGGTGTTACTACTAGATGACTTGATCTATTTCATCTGATTTGGTCTTGATGCTCGTTTCTCCATACGTTATTTTTTTCTCCAAATTCCTGTCCGCCGTGTAAGTTTACGAGATTAACATGATGACGACTAACCTGATTGAAGATAAATTATACAATTCTTTTGTTATAGCGATGCGAGAATCTTTTTTTGTAAAAACGTGTCAGTTCTCCACGAGGTTAAAAGCATGCAGCAATTCACATCTGCTGCCTAAGAAGACGTATATAACGGTAACAAAATTTGATTCTTAAGAGAACTCTGGAATGTTCTTTATTTTAGAAGTATAAAAATCTATAATGTTAAATTAGTATCTTTCTTTTTATGTTATTCGAGTACAAGAGTGCTCCAATGGTCTATTAGCATATAGTTGTAACAGACATATTTTAGAAAGTTTTTAAAAACAAAGATAATTATGTTATAAGAATATATGGATTTTTAGGAAAAGAAATGGCATTCATTTCTACTAAAGCTGATAAGCATGTCGGTGGTGATCAAAGGGAGAGCGATCTATTAACGTCTATAAAGGACAAGCACTACAACTTAATTGACGAAAGAGGGGATCATGATACATCGAAGCTAAATACACAAAATGTTACAAAAGAATTGATTGCCAAAGAATCTGGACGTGGAATGACACAATCAGATTCTCAGTCAGCAACGCAGTCTTCGTGTACATTATCGATAGTAAGCACGGATGACAATCGTGATGACGATAACAAGATGAAAAGCACTGAATCTTCTGATAATGAAATGATTCTTATTGATGAAGGTAATTATCGAATTATATGCACTTTAAACATTTACCATATAAACGTGAAAAAAATTAAAGATATGTCTTTTAGCTGAATTAGCATATACTAACACTCTTTAAGTGTTACTCATGAAAGTGAAGTAGATATATGTTTGAAATTTAACAAAAGCGAGAAAGAAAGTTTTAAGAAAGTACAATCCAATGCAGCAATAAAAAACAAATTTTAAGATTTCTGCAAACACTTTTGTTATATTAGCTGTTGTTAGAAACTCACTTGACAAGTGTATCTTTAGTTATGAGGGACACTTTGATGCAGCTAATATTCTAAGGTTTCCCACTTATATAAAATCTTTTTAATCTAATAATAAAATCAGCCATTGTTGCTATCATAACTTAAGCTATTGTGTGTAGAACAGTGCTTTAAAAAAAAATGTCAGTAACACAAAAACAGTATAGAAGTAGAAGGAAAATTTTAAGGTCTCAAGGTACATTCTTATAGTTTTTGAGATTAATTTAACCTACTATTTAGGTATATATTGGCCATGTATTTATAATACAGAAAATATTGGGTCTAATGCAGATTCCAATATCCAGAATAAGGGAAGTAACATAGGCAACACAGTAAGCGGACTAAGGGAGTATGATCCTACTATTGATGAGAGATTACCAGAAACTGTCACATTATTGACCACACCTGATGGAGGAAAGTTGTACTTAGTAGGAACGGCACATTTCAGTGTTGAAAGTCAAAATGATGTGTCAAAAGTAACTATATATGTACTTTCTTTTATTCTGTGAAAATAAAATATTGCTTTTTAATTTTAAGTATGAATTTATGTAAAAATTTAATATATATAATATATATAATTTAATATATATAATTAAAAATAACATTCTTTTTTAAAGATTATACAAGCTGTGCAGCCTCACATAGTTGCAGTTGAATTGTGCAGAGCCAGAGTTGGTATACTACAGCTTGATGAGGAAGTTTTGTTTGGCTATGCTAAGAACATTGATTACAGTGAGCAGAGTTTCTGTATTTGTATAATACATCATCTATTTGTGTTGGCATATTGTACTACTTAACTTATTTACAGAAACTATTATGGATACTATTAAGAGGGAAGGACTATATGATGGCTTACTACACATTTTATTGTTAAGAATGGCAGCTCATGTCGCCAAGGAACTTGGTATGCCACCTGGAGGGGAATTCCGAAGAGCATTTGAGGAGGTCAGTATGCATCAAATCAGAGACATTAGGCGTTTTATAGCAAGAGACGCAATTGATATAGTGTAACACAGAGAATCATAACATCTTTGTTATTTGCCAATGTTAGAAGGTGCTTTCTATTTAGTAACATAAGTCGATACAAATGTCATTCTATCTTTCTTGACATTCCATGAGAAGAACAAAGACAGAACGATGTTTGTGTTGGTCTGTGTCACTAAGACTGCGTTCCATTTAACGCTTACAATGCTTACTCACGAACATCATTTGTCCTTGTTTAACATTTGATAAACGACAAGGATGAAATGATTCCACGAACGTTGTGAGCGTTGTAAATGGGACGCAGCCTAAATGAAAAATATTCAATGAAACGATTTCTCTATGTCATCTATATCTCTTGCTGGAAAACACCCATTATCTGTATTACAAAATTTATATGAATTTATTATTATGTATCTTAGGCAAAGAAAGTGCCAAACTGTATTATTCATTTGGCCGATCGACCAATTAACATAACAATGCAACGTGCGATACGATCATTGTCCTGGTGGCAGACTATAAAACTAGGGTGGAAACTGGCAGTAATGAAAGATTCTATTACTCAAGAGGACGTCGAACTCTGTAAGCAACGATCGATGTTGGACGAAATAATTGCCAACATGAAGGAGAAATTTCCAGTGTTGGGAGAAGTGTTTGTGAAAGAGAGAGATATTTATTTGACTAATTCTCTACAGTTGTCATGTCTGCCTCATTGTGTTTTTAATCATTCTTACGAACCAGCACGTGTCGTAGGAATCGTCGGTTTAGGACACACACCCGGCATCATTGAAAATTGGGGTAAAGTCAAGCCTTCCGATATACCGCCTATCATGAGGTAAGTAAAAAATATTGCATCATATAATTGCTATTATATGAGATATTTCTAAAAGCATCTATAGAACTACATTTTGCGTATTCTTTCTTGTTATCATATTTTCTTGTTATATTTTTTTATTTATATGACTTGTAGGCGATAAAGTTTAAATAAAATAAAATTTAGGAATCCTTTATACATTATATTAAAGCATAATGTATCCCATTACATATTAATTTACTAGACAGTCTTTTGCAGAATACCACCACCATCGTTGTCGGGTAAAATTTTGAAGCAAACCGTTAAGGCATCTGTACTTGGTGTTGTAATTTACATAGGTTACAGAATTGTAGCGGTACCCGCTGCTATCACGTTCCAATCTCTTAAGTCATCGGTTCAGGGACTTCTACAGGTTGGTGTCGCACGATAGGGTTTTGTTTATTTAAGAAAAGTCGTTCTTAATTTAAAAAAACAATTTTTCCTCTTTATCTCGTGCTGCCTTTATCCCAAAGAGTCTCTCGGACTTTTTTGGATATTTTTATTGATACATAATTACGGTAAGCATGGAAGCGAATGCTTCTGCCGACGAGTACGAACATATTGTAGCGGACGTTATGTACATAATAAATAATATACCAGGGCCTGGGATAGATACAGCAGACTTTGAAGCAGAATACGCTGTAGGCTGTTCGTGTGTAGCTGAATGTTTTAATTGCTCGTGTACCCGCGGTTCTGCTAATTATTCTAATGCTCGAATTGTCGATGAGAAATTAATCGGTCCGATATTTGAATGCCATGCTCGTTGTAAATGTAGACCAGATTGTGGAAATAGATTAGTACAGAATGGTCCGTTAAATTGTTTAATTGTCAGAGAAGTTGCCAATAAAGGTCTCGGTCTTTTTACGAATAAGTTAATAAAAAAAGGTCAATTTATTTGCGAATACGCTGGCGAAGTAATAAGTCTGCAGGAAGCGCGATGCAGAATTGAGGCTAATAAGCAGGGTAACATGATGAATTACGTTCTTGTAGTATCAGAACATGCTGAAGATCGTGTTATTGTAACTTGTATAGATCCGAAATATTTTGGTAATATTGGACGCTATGCTAATCATAGCTGTGACCCGAACTCTATCCTTATCCCGATTAGAGTAGAGGGAATCGTGCCTCGATTATGCTTGTTTGCATCTAAAGATATAGAGAACGGAAAGGAAGTGACTTTTGACTATGCTGGTGGTGCAATGGTTAATTCCGTCCATTATCTCAGTGATACTTCTTGTCTTTGTGGTTCTGACAATTGTCATCGTTACTTACCACATAATCAGATTTAACAACATGAGATATTCATGTGCGATATATTATAATAATATAAAGGTTATAGATTTGATTACAGATTTAAAGTTAACAATAATTTGGTATAAACTATAAATTGATTACAAGTCGGAAAAAAAATTATATAATAAGATAAAACTATATGTTTTGAAATTAATATCACATAAAATTAAAGAGAATGTCATAATCAAAATTATAAACAAGTATAGTTTTATGACACATATGTAAATATGTGACAGGTACTGAATTTAAATTTTTAGAGAAATATGTTTTATATATATATATATATATAAAGCACACTTCAATTTTTTTATTAATTACCGTCAGTATATCTCAGTCGTTTCTCTTGCACATTAATCGATGCTTCTCTACAATTTTTATTTATTAGACGAAAGTGCTCAGGTAGAAGCAAGACATGCTGTATATGTTCGTGTCATCCAATGATATTTGATGTTACTCTCTGTTATTTGATATTGTATATTATAAATGGAATATTTTATTATTATTGCTTCTATATTACATTGCTGCTTTTTTTTTTGTTGCTTATTATTTATATATACATACAAAAGAAACTAAATTTGACGATATTGCTTTTTTTTTTATTGTTATAATTAATATTAGAATTAATTTCTTTGAAATAATTTAATGTGCCAGTATGTATGACATTCTATTTACCCAACCATCAGAATTTATTTAAAGCTCTATTTAGGTAAAATTTAGTGTAATATCTAATATTAGACTATTATCTAATATTAGATTATTATCTAATATTAATCGTTGTATATTTAATAAACTCTAAAGAAATATTAAAATAAATACAATGTTCAAAAAAATAAATGTTAATAAAATTGTAAATTGTCAGGATATTTCATATAGCAGCTGCCTTTTATTAAAATATTGAAACATTGAGATTCGAACGAATTCGTCAGTTATAAAATTACAATTGTATTTAATGTTAAACATAAAATAAAAATGTCTAGCTTATGCAGTATCATATAAAAATTTTAAATTATTGTAAAGTCAATAGTATCATTATTATGCACATGTTAGTATGATGTATATATTAGTATTAATATATACATACAATTGCAGAAAAATAGAAAAACAACAACTTTGGCTTACAGATAATCTATTGATTATAAATTTCTATAAGTATATGAAATATATATATTTTTTTTACTGTTGGATATTTTATTAGGAAAGATGTTTATCGATTAATTTACATTTTGTCAATGAAAAATATAGCTCCCAATAACTGCCTTTAATATATATGAATGACACTTTATAAAAATAGATTATTTTTAATAAGCAACGTTTACTATATTATATATA
>NW_017305485.1:728745-731533 GCF_001594115.1 Trachymyrmex septentrionalis
ATAGTTGAGGAACTTCTAGATGAAAAATAAATATTGTTATTTAAAAAAATTTTACATATTGAAACTCAGTGAAATGAATAATTTGGATTATTTAAGTTTTACTAGGAGAGAATAGCATCACGTATTATTCTTGTATTTGAAGTTTATTTTTTATCTTAATGCTAATTTTTTATAATCGCTTATTTAGCTTTAACAATATTTGAACTTTTGCAGCATAATTATTAATTTCCTAAAATTAAACGGTTCTCAATCCATTAACGAAGTTATGTAAATTTTAGTCTATAAGATGTACAAAGTTATTACATATTCTGCTGATAACTATAAATATTGTGAAAATTACATGGAGCTATGTATATTGACAATAGAAAATTATATAATGTACAATGTGAATATTTATTAAATTATTTACCTCCTAATTTAAAACATACAGTTGAGTAATATGTATAGTTAAGATATGAATAGATACATTTATAGTTTTACTTTTTCAAATTGTTATATGCGAATATTGTATATTTTATTTTAAGTTTTAGTATTTGATTCAAATAATAACACATAAGCTGTATTATCTAGGCAAACTAAATTGTACATAAATATTTACATTTTCATAATCATATATCCCTTTTAGTTTAATATACTTTCTCATAAAAAAATTTATTGAAATATTGAAGTACTCCACACCCAGAAAAGTTAAGTCTTCGTGCCTGACTCCGGATCAAGTAGCGTCGTTATATTGGTAAGCGAAATTTGCGTTAATAAAACGCGTATTTCATATTTGTTCTTATCGAAAATATATTGCGCGAATAATTGGCAAAGCGATGATATTAAAAGTGTTGCGGATATCTATACCTTGAAATGCGCGAGCTTGTTCTGAACAATTCAAAAATGTTTTGAGACCGAAAAATTGTCAATAAATTCGGGGAATATTTCAAAATTCTGATTAAAATTAGAAGTTTGGTATTTTCCCTTTTCTATGTGAAAAAGTATACTACATGAAAAGTATTCTACATGAATAATCAAAGAAAGGGATATATGATTATGAAAATGTAAATATTTATGTACTTTATATTATGTAATTTAAGTTTGCCTAACTGCAGATCATACAGCTTACGTGTTATTATTTGAATCGAACACTAAAACTTAAAATAAAACATACAATATTCGCATATAACAATTTGAAAAAGTAAAACTGTAAATGTATCTATTGTAAATATTATAAGATATATATATTATATATACATATATATATACACACACACACACAATTCTTTTACCTAATCTTTGAATACTTGGTAAAACTTAGTAGAGAATATTCGATGTTAATATTTGGCAGCTTTATAAAATCATTTCCAGTGATTACTTAACACTACAGATAAATTGTAATAAATTTATGTATAATGAACGGAAAAGGTATGTATACACATATATTTGAAAACATATAAAATTTATTATCAAGTATGAATATTTAATTTTTTAATTCACTTTAATTTGACGTTACTTTGGAAATTAAATATATATAAGTATTATAAACTTTTTGATACTTACGTATATAATTAATATGTACATAAATTATATGTATCGTGATTTTTGTTTCATCACGCAATAAATAATGTGTTGTGTAATTATTACAAGACATTAATTATCAATTTAGTAAAAATTTTTCGGATTAACATATATTTTATTGACATTACTTTCTAAATTAATGCACTGTGGCAGTAGACACTGGTTCATCATTAGATTGGTATTTCCAACGCCACCATGCTACTTTCATCCGATCCCAGATATTATCCCATGAATCCATTGCGGGTCTCACATCGAGTAACGCAAACGTATACTTCTCGTTAACTTTTCCACCATCGTAATAGTCGATAATGTATCTTACGTCTTTTCCACAACGATCTATGATCCAATCATGTCGATCAAATGGTAGTTCATATCTGAAAGTATGATATATAGTATTGACCTTGTATGATATATAGTATTTAATATAGTATTGACCCTGTAGCGACTTAACTTTGCTGGCTTGTTTGGTCTATATGACTCAAAATGTAATTTTTTTTTCTAACATTTTATTAAAAAAAATTTCTCTAGTATTTGATGACTTCATATGTCAATATATCTTTTTTTTGTGAAAATTTTCTATTTTTTAGAACTTTTTAATCATATCGATAAATGATATGATCTCACACACACACACACACACACACATCCATACATAAATATGTATACTTGAATAGATCAGCAGGTTAAAATTTTTAGAATCGAGATTATAAAGATTAATGTACCCCATCCAATAGCGAATACGCGCACGTGGAGAATATTTGGATGCTTTCCCTCCAAAACTACGCAACTTGGGATTGCCACACTCTCGCGCGTGAAGGGCTTCCCATTTAAGAACCTCTTGCCATGCCTGTTCGTTATTAGCATTATGAATTTTTATTATGTCGTCCATATCTTTCTGGGAGATATCATCAGCTTTCCATCGCCATCCTTTTCTCAACATTGCATTCCAGAACATTTGTTGAGAGGGATATACCCAAAATTCTCCTTCCTCCCCAGTTGCTTTAGGTATCGACGAAATCTGCCTACTGGTTGGCAAAGAAAATGGTTGGTCTGGAGCAGGTTGCTGATTTGCCGGTGGCATCTGTAATAATATTTATTTATATATGAATAAAATAGCGAATTTGATCATTTGTACATTAGATTAATGCATATTAAAAGATTCTGTATATAAAATCAACAAAGTTAAATATAAAAGCATATAAATATTTTATACAATCAAATACTTTAT
>NW_017305485.1:731633-738427 GCF_001594115.1 Trachymyrmex septentrionalis
TTACTTATTGTAGTTTTATAGTTGTTGCTATTGTATTAGATACTTTATATAAAGCAGCTTTTAATATGTATTAATAATTCAAATTAATAGTGCAAGTGACTGACTCATCAAAAGAGACAATATGTGATTAGTTAAACAACATTTCATTCATTGACTGCTAACAAAATTTTGTAATACATACCATATTTAATGGATTTATTTCACTTTCGTCCATTTTATCTATTGGGCATTCACTAGTGTAGTTTATAGTATTAAATTGACCCGATTTGTGCATGGGACATTCCAGTGGTGGTTTCATCTGTTTCTCCTTCATCCCATGAGAATCTGGTTTTGTGATTTGTGGAGATAATGGTGCTATCACGTCAGCCGCTGATACAGAGGCTGCGGTAAGAGCGTTACCCATAATTCTTTCTTGAAATGAAAAAGAAGAGATACAGATATCTTCAAGATATATAGAAAAAAGAAAAACCATAAAGTGTAACGTAATGACACAAGATAAATTAACCAAAATATTTTTTGTTGCCAATTAAACGAATTTCTGCGAAATAACCTTAAAGCTAAGAAAGATTATGCAACGGTCTAAAATTTCTAATATTAAACAGAACATCAAGGTATTTATGAAAAGAATACATCTACGAAGTATGAAGAGGCTTTCTTTGCAAATTCTGTTAGAATTAGTAGAAGTTTTCAGTGATCTTTCCTTCTTTCAGACTTGTTAAGTATAGCTCCTAACGTTTTGTTCTTTCCTTACTTTACATCTCGCACTTTCATTCATATTATTATGTAATTCATGATGAAAAAAGAAATAAAAAAAATTACGCGTGAAAGATGGAAGTCGAAGAATTAAAATACCTACAATTCTCGAGCTATTCTACCTAAAGAGTCCTAAAATGAACACGAACGAACAACTTCGATAATTAACGGCTATGTGGGTGAGAAATAGCAGACCACTAAATGTCTGAGGTCCATGTCGGCAATAGATTATGGATCATAGTAGAAGGTAACATGGGATGTGCAATTCATTTTCCACTGGGAAAATTGGTGCAGCACTAGCGCCGTGCTAGATTTAGACTTGCACTAGTGCAGTAATAGTGCAAGTTTAATGTGCGGTTCAATGGAACATATTAGATCCATCCATTTTATAACAGCCCTAAAAATATGTATAACTATATTCAAACTTAAATTACTTATTTTACAATATTCTGATTTATTTATTAATTTAAAATATTTAAAATGTTTTTAAATTAAATTTTTACCCTTCAAGAGTTTTAAACGTCAAAATGTCATTGCATAGCTATTATTAGAAACATTGAAACTAAACAATGTCATTGTTATAACATTAATTATATAACAATGTAATATCATATCATAATATAATATCATACAGATATTATGTTACAGATTTAGCACAATCTCAATTTCAACTTGCACTGGTCTCCACTGACTTCGAAAACAGTGGAGCAAAAGTGCAAGCTTGTGTTGAGCTCAGTGCAAGTTTTTTGCATCAGTTTTATTAGAGAGAAACCTGAGAGAGAACATGACGGCCCAAAACCTGTAACCGCAAAATGCTGCCGCGCACTACTGCCCTCTGACAAAGTGGATGCAAACTACATAACAACGTCCATTTTTCTTACGGTACATCATCCACTTTTCAAGGCTGGAGATAATAAATCGATATTTGATTCATATAATCGTGTTATATACAGCACGACATTCTCCCAATCGAAGTTATGTTCAAATTCAACATAGTACATTATTAAAAAGCACATAGTATTTAGTACACATAATATTTAGTACATTACTACAAAATTATTATCCAATTGATCTAATTTTTAATACTATTAACACGTTTGAAAATTTTTATTTATAAAAGTACGATACTACAGAAAGAATCAAGTGATGAAATCAAGAGCGATTGTACTTTTCAATTTGTGATCTTATATTTCAAAAATTTCAGACGAATTCGAAAGAATTAGTAAAACCTTTAGTACTAAATTAAGCTTTTACAGCTTAAACAAATTAAATAGTTTGATCAAGGGACATAAAGATATTCTCCCAAGAGAAAAGAGAAAAAAATGTTGTGTATAAAATCTCATGTAAATCCTGCGATGTACCTCTTATGTTGGACAGACAGTAAGAAAACTTAAAACTAGATTGGCTGAGCAACATAATCATATTAACCGAAATAATAACAACCAATCGATAATCATAGAACATCGGATTAAATATGACTTCGATTGGGAGAATGTCGCGATATTAGATGAAGAGCGTTTTCTTAATAAAAGTTTAATATCTGAGTGCTTTTATATACTCATGCAACAAAATAGTCTAAATTTACGGTCAGATACAGAAGGTGTACATCAAACTTGTATACAATTGTTAAAAGACATTAAATAGTTATATTTTGGTCGATTTATATAAATTATTGTTATGTATTGACTTTGTTCTTTCTTCTTTTTATTTTCCTTGTTGACCCGATACGTATATCTTACTTATTATATAAATGTATTATGTTTCGTTCGAGCTGCGAACAACTTGCGTTTTTAACTTGATACTCTTTAGTGATAATAAATTTTAATTGTTTTTGATCCAATGTCGAAATGAATTCCTTCTATGTCTTGTGACATGTCTTGTATTCTATGTTTTGTGTCGGGTGAATCCAGTTTTTAAATGTTACAACGCGTTTACATGTTTCGGCTTACTTTTGAGCCTTCCTCAGAGACAACAAAAATTAACATACATAAACTGTGAATAAAAATTATCCTGATGAGCACCCCTACCTTGAGAATTTAAACGCCAAAAAGAGTGAAATAAAACGAAAAAATAGAAAAGAAAAATGAATAAAAAAAGGAAATAATATGGAAATATCGAAATGGAAAATATGAAAAACTAATTTATCAAAAACCTTCAGATTATAATTAATCATCTCGAAAATAAGGACGCTCATCCTGATCACAAATCACAAACTGTATCGCAAACATTATTATAAATTATTCAAAAACCGGTTCTCGATATTTTAGTAGTCCTAGATATTTAGCCAGTCAGTATCAGACACAGTGAGTCACTTTCAACTTTAGCTAGTATTATTGAAGCTTACAAATGAAAAATTTCTCATTGGAATGTTAATCAATTCCATAAAAATGAAAGTTGGAAAATAATCAAAAATCACGCCAGAAAGACTCATTACTGCGTACCAACGACGCTGACAGCAACATTATTTTTTAAATTAAAATAGATAAATTCTATATATGAGCGTGCATGCGTGCATTTAACGCGTGTGTGAGTGTATTTAAATTTATGTATATTCATATTTATAATCTATTTACACATCTTGTGTGAAATTTAATATCTCGTAACTATTGTAAGTTTAACTAAATAAGAAGATGACACATGACACCATGCAAAATGTAACAAATATTCGGTTTCAATTTAATAGTATGGAAATATCGAATTAACTTTTTAAAAATGTGAAAAAAAAAATTATATTATAAGTAAATAATATTACAAATATTCATGAAGAAAAATTAATGTTTTTTTTATTAAGATACTTTGATATAGAGTAGCACAAGCAAAGCGAATAATTATTTATCATTATCGTCAGCTTTTCTTTTGCTTCCATTTTTGTATTGAAGTACATTTTTGTACTTCCTCAAATGATGGTAATTCCTGCGTATGTTGTCTGGACATAGTCGAGTCGTTCGATGATACTTGACTGTGAAATTGAATCCATTGATATCAGTTGATATATGTTTTGAGCTTGGTTCACTAAATTTATTTACGATATATAGGTAATTTTAAAAAAATGCGGTAAAGAAATAAGTATTAAAATTGTAATATGCATATATAAGATTAAAAATTAGATCGAAATTATTTTTTTAAATTAAAATGGGCAAATTATACGTAAATATATTTTAATTTTATATTTTTATAATCTATTTACCCGCTTCGTGAGTGTGTTCAATTAATATCTCTCGACTAGATGTTAGAAGATCAAATGTGACATTGTTAAAAGTACATATAGCAAAAAATTCGATTTTAATTTAATCTTATAAAAACATAGAATAATTTTAAAATTTGTAAATACAAATAAAAATTATAATATAAATAACAAATATTTGTTTAGAAAAGATCTATTTTTTTTCGAAAGATCATTTACAATAACATAGTATAATACGAGCAATAAGTGAATACAATTACTATTCTCTTGTATTCAAACAAGTACTGAATATTCGCCTTTATCATCAATATTATGTTTAGACAAATAAAATTTTAAGTTTTCTCTGAGATTATCACATATAATCTTATTGTTAGTATTACATATTGTGCATTCTGCTTCGGAAAACCTATTAAATTATACGTAATATTGTAAGAACCAATTAGATTCTTCACTTATTTGTTCGTCACCAGTGAATCCGCAACAAATATCAGTTTGTACCACGGAATATTCCATACTAAAGACAATAGAGAAATCTCGTTAGCAAAGTGTTTACAAAAATTGCTTTTAGAATTAAAGAGAAGAATATGAATCTTTATATAAATGTAAATATTAATGTAGGGGACAATTTTTAGAAATATAATATCAACATTTTTGTTTCACACTCAATAATATGAATAATGTATGTACTGTAACACATTATATTTATATATATATATATATATATATATATATATCAGTTACATTTTGAGTGTGAAACTATAACATTAATGTTTCGTTATTAACTGGTATTCATTGGGATACGTTTTTGTATTCATACGTATGTTCATTTGTTTTCCTGAATTACACACAAAATTTGTCCGAAAACATTATATGCACCACATTACTGAAAACTGTACTAATAGATACCTTCGGCATTGAAATTAATGCTTTATATTCATAAACGAATTGTGTTCGTATATGAAGAGTTTAATTTTGTACGCGTGTGTGAGATAAGAGATAAAACGTAAGACTATCGTTAGGATAGGATAAAATAATAAATCATGCTATTTAATGCTTTTCTTAATTAAAATAGTTATAGTGTATATACACTCAGTACGTATACTTCAGGGGAGGCGCAAGTAATTAAACAATCTTTATTCTGAACACATTTTATGCAGACTTTTGTCGATATGCATGCATAAAATATGTGAGAAATCTAACGTTTCGACAATCAAACTTCGCACTGTATCAATACACAATAAGCGTTATTAATAATCGGTCATTTCAACGGTTTTTTTTACGCAACAAAATAAAAAGGGTAATATTAATGTCGGCAAAACAATCTTTTGCGCTAGAATTTCTTAATGTTTGTAATATCGATACATCGACACTCAATGCTGCGCGGATTAAACATCGTAAAATATACATAAACAATTAACCTAGAATACTGAACTACAAATTATATTGTTAATAACGGCCGACGAGCCGTCAAATCTCGATTGAACATACATGCATTTAAGTGAACAATATCGATCGATGATTCTTTTTTTATCTCTCAAAATCGGTATTCAATACTTATATCGCTTTCTTCTTCGCGTCTCTTTGCGCGAGTACGCTTAATCGAAGACCGATTTTGATGATGACTGGCCACTAATAAACAATAATACAAACAAGAAATTCCTCCTATCGATCAGTGATGTAAAAGGTACTTTTATTTTCGGTATCTAACTACAGATACTTTAAAAGTACATTTAATTTCAGCTAATTAATAGCTTTAGCCTAGTATAATTCTGTTTGGTTATATTGTATCATTGAAGAGCTGATTTGAAATATTATCAAATGTATTTTTTTTAATTTAGAGTAAGTACTCAAAAATAATGAAGCCCTTCTACGAATACATTTGTTTCATTGCAAAAAATATATTCAGATATAAGTGTACAGGTATTTAAAAAATATACCTGTACCTGAAATTACAGAGGTAGGGAGATATTTACTCTGATAGCAAAATGTTAGCAATTTAGGCAGCATACTCGATAGGCAGCAAATTGGCAGCAAACTCGATCAGAGTTGTTAGTTTCTATTATCAATCTGCTGACAAAGCATGTCTAGCAACATTTCTGACAGTAATTTGCTGACAATGTCAGATAATACAAATTCTGGGTAAATCTCAATTTGTTACCTTTCTGTAATAAAAAATTGATAGCAGACCGTGCTTAAAATCTGTTTTCGCTTTGCTATGCAGGGTATACACTCTTCAATTTTACATCACTGGTATCGAGGTTCAAGAAATTCGATATGCGGTATATAACGAGACGATGTTTTAATTTCTCGCGATTTTCGTAGATTCTTTGTTGCTTGTGACATGCTCGAGATCGACTCCGTCATATTCCAGGCCACCCGTGCTATCGTAATACGCATAATCGTAATCGTTCTTTTTGCCCGATTTTGATCGTGCTGTCGTACTGCTGGCGCTATTGCTATTACTGCTGCTAGGTAATCTAGTCGTCGACGTGAACGGTCTCGCGGATCCGCTGACATAGGTAACTCCACGTGGTGTCGTTGTCGGTTGAACGGTCCTCTGACCGTTAGAATTGAAGTTGTTTGGGTTATAAGTGGTAGCGCTAGAAGACCGTCTGCAGCAAGAAAAAGAACGTTGCAGTTAATCTTCTTCTCCTACACTATGTTCTAGAGGTAGAATTATTTTACGAAAATGGAAAGATTCGATCAAGAATACAGGAAATATTTTGATGAAAAATGAATCTTAAAATTCTTGTCTATACTTCGTGTATTCTCGATTAAATTTTTTTTCTGTATAATATTCGATTTTAAATTAGTAACATTTTAATATATATATATATATATATATATATATATATAT
>NW_017305485.1:738448-765629 GCF_001594115.1 Trachymyrmex septentrionalis
ATGACATTTTAGTAAAACCGAGTAGAATTTCTGGTTATATATCATAATCAGAAATTCTGTTTGTCCTCAAAATGTCATTCTTGTTAAGTTTTGTTGGTTTAATCGGAATATTTTTTTCATCGTATAAATACTAAAAGATTACTAATATTCGGGTTCAAAAAACCCTAGTTGTCTGATTTTGTGAACGAAGTTTACATTCTTATTCAATCCTTTTGTTAGTTTAATTAAACTTTTTTTTCACTATAAACTTCCTTTATAATTTTTATAATTGAATGCGAATTTAAGGATGTCACTTACTTTGGTCAAGTTTTGGGTAAATCTAACTTTGAGTTTACCTTGGTACCGGCGTGGTGGTTTTCGGCGACTCGGCGAGATGATTGATACTTGCGGGACTGAAACCAATTCCCACGGAAGATCTCGCGAGGTTGAAGCTACCCGTGCTTGTTTCGATATAGTATGACTTGCCGCTGCTCGCGTTGTCATAATTGTTATTATATTGAGTTGCCTTCTTAGGCGTTTTCGTGCTATCGTAGTATTGAGTGGAAGGCTTACTCGCTTGGCTCGTTTTATCATAATATTGGCTGTTTTCGTTGTTCCTTAAAGCGGTCTGTGCGACAGTATTGTCCACGTTTACGTATTTTTTCGTTGCTGGGCTGTAAGTTGTGGGTGCATAACTGTTGCTTGCGAAATTGTTGGCGTAATATTTGGCAGTAGTTTGAGGAATGTCCTGACTAGTGGACGTGGCTGGTCTGTACTGGACATTATTATTATTGTTGTTATTGTTGTAATTATGATTATAAGCGGTAGGTGCGGACGTGGTGGATTGGTACGCAACTGGTGCGCTGCTTCCTCGTTGAATGTTGTTGTAGTTCCTTTGTTGATAATTGGTGTAATCGCTTGTCTGATAATTTATGGTACTCGGTTGAACAGTGGTGGATTGTGCGAATTGATAAGTCTGATAGCTGGTTTTCGGATTGTAGCTGCTCGGTTTCAGAGTTGTGGCTTGAACGGAACTGCCAGTATTCTGTTGGGCGGAACTACCAGCATTCTGTTGATTGTAGTTTGAGTTGTAGACGTTGTAGAAGTTCGAATTGTAGGCGTTGTTCGAAGTTGTTCTGGCAGTCGTGCTGGGTGATTGATAGTTGTTGTATGTGTCCTGATATGTCGTGCTAGGTCGATACGTGGACGACGGTACGCTGTATCTTTGCGTGTTCTGATTCTTGTTGTAGTTCTCTTGAGATCGGACGGTCGTTGACGGGGCGTACGTCGTAGATCGTTGATTATACGCGTTGCTGTTGTAATAATTGCCGTTGTAGGTGTTCTGACTAGGCACGGCTGGTGCCGACGTGGTGGACGTTGGCGAATAGTTGCTACTACCATTGCCGGTGTACGGTTGCTTCCTACTGGCTTTTCGAATGCCGCCTTTCTTCTTGTTGTCTTGTTCCTCCTTATACAATTTATCTTCGTACTCGTCTTCCTTGTTGTTTCTGTTATACAAATTGCCGCTACTGCTACCTCGCAGTACCTCGCGATTGTTGTAGTTGGACGAAGATACTCGATTCACAGCGTTCGCGGAGGATCGAACCGCGTCGCTGCTTTCGCTGCGCTGAAGATGATCTTGAGGCTCGGCGTCACTGCGTAAGTTGTCGTAATGCACGGATTCCAGGCCGGAACCAATTCTATACAAGTCAAAGTTATCGCTGGCATAGTAGAGAGTCGCGGCCTCGCAATCCACGTCGTACCAATCGGCACAAGTTTGACTCTCTTGATCGAAGGCAGTATCGTTGGGGCAAAGGAACCTAAGTAAAAAATAATTAAATAATTCTGCGATTGGCTCTACATCTCGTAACCTTCAACGTTTTATTCAAAATGCATTTTCCTTAATGTATGACATATTAAATACTCATTGCTGGCGACAAAAAATTGAGAAGAATTTATTTTTACTTATCAAGATTGTATTATAATATAACACACTCACTTGTAATCCTGAATACTACCAGCCACAGAGACACAGACATGGAAGACTTGGCAGTCGGTCTCAGGATCCGCGTAATAGCTACCGACGATCTTGTTGCGACAGGAGAATGAGGTTTCCGGCATGTATTGCTGAGAATATCTCGGTGGTGGTCGGTGGAGACCTAGTACGCAGCTCCATAATATTCCCACTGAAATACATAGCATATTCCTAAATTTTATGGAACGAATATATAATTCGATAGTAAGATATATTTAAAAAATTTATCAAATGAAAAAAATTGCATTGTAATTTATAAAAAAAAAAGCTACAAGAATGGATTCGTCCGAATATCTATTTTTATTTATTATTATTTTATTGCGGGTATTTTTTAATATAATCGAACGTGTATTATACATATACACAAATTAGAATGGACGAATACATTAACAGAATGTGTTCTCGTATTGATATGCAGTCTGCAATTTTTCTATTTTATTCTAAAAATGAATTTCTTATGAAATCTATATATAAGAATATTCCTTTATAGTTATATAATTCTTTAAATTCTCGACCTCATTGATTCGTTGATTGGTATTCGTATTAAATGTTACAATTGTATGATTGTTTAAAGATTTGAACAGTAAACGCGTCTTTTTACAAGTAAAGATAAATAATGATGGATGTCGATGCACCTTCCTACTTAAGGGTATCTACATAAAAGTGTGGATATATTTGTACTGCATGTACGAAGATTGTTTCGATTGAAATCATTACCGATTTATGAACGCGCGAAATTTCAAATAAAAAATTATTTAAATTATCATTGAACAAAATCCTTCGAGGTATACCAAATTTTAAGTAGTTGGTTTTAAAATTAATTACTTTAACTTGACATATTTCAAAAGATTTTATTTAATAGATGTAATTTAAATAATATCTGATTCAAATTTTTTTGTTCATAGGGATCAATAATAATTAAAAATCTTTAATGAATATATTTGCAATTTATCACATTTTGATATTTATTTAAATGGATAGATATTAAATGTGGCAAATCGCAAGTTCATTCGAAGACTAATTCTTACGACGATTCTTATAATCCACTTTCAGCGATTAAATTCCACTCGTACTGTCGTATTACACGTACCCGAGATTAGAACGAGATATCGCCCCATGGACTCCATATTTTTCCTCGAGTCCTCTAGATACCCTTTTCTCCGGATTCACTCAGCTTTTCGGGCTTGGTTTCGCACTCCTACGCGTTACCTGCGCGATCAGACTCGCGGACGCGACTGCAGCAGCGTGGAGAACGTTCGTACCCGAGAAGAGAAGAGTCGCGATCGCGCGCGCGGAGAAGATGCCTTCTGGGAGGATGGGGCTCCGTCGGGTAAAGCTACGGGACGACGGGGAAGGGGTCCGAGCCCCATCGCGTACGCGAAGAAGAGAATGGTGAACAGGGGTCCGCCGCGGAACGTAACGTCTTTCTCGTTACGTCACTTGCGGCAACCGGGCTCGTTCGCCAAGCAGCCAACGGCGACGATGGCACGTATTATACGTGGGTATGCAGTATGCACATACCGTGCGCGGACTCCCGTGTAACTTACACGTTTTTACTAGCACGTAGGTAGGCGGCTGGGTGCCGGAGAAACCGCTGCACGCCGCGCGGGAAAGCGGGAGACATTATCGTCTCTTGAAGAAACTTCTCCCGCGCGCGGTGCATAATAACGCGTAGGCGCCCGTTATTGTGTCGCCTGTTCACGCACGGAAGAAGTTGCCCGGCGGAAAGCTTCTGTAGCTCGAGATTCTGTTCCCTTTTGGAAAATCAAGTCAAGGATAGGCATAGAAGGCGGATCGGCAAGCATTGCGCGGTAGTTATTAAATTCAACATTTCATGTCATTCGATTCTTACTTGTGATTACTTGGAAAATATCATTAGAAGATATACAGTAGCATAGAGATTAAGCGTTCGTGACACGAACGTTTTAATGACATCGAATCTTTAACTATTCCACTGCTCTGTCGTAACTGTTTTCGTAGATGATGAGTTTCAGTATCAGTCTCTATAGATGGAAGAAAGTTGCGTTTTGCATTGACTCGTGTGTGGAGGGTGTGGCGATAGACAACATCGCATGCGCCTTCAACAGAGATAAAAGAAAGAAGCCTGATGTCCGTCAGCGTCAATTATTCTAATAGAACTTCAACGTAGTTATATTTTGTGTGAAAGGATATTCGCGATTGCGCCACTGTATGGATAGTTCCTATCTATCACACATTTATTCACACGATTTGTGTTTTTAGAACTTAAGTCCCGTTAGACGATCTATTCTATATTTCAACATATATTTAATACACGAGCATATAATCTGACTTTTTAATATAATTTGTTACATTTTACATTACACTGTTAAATTTATAGTGTCAAATTTCAGTCGCCACTGCTCCTCAAATTGAGTGAAATTTAACTAACAAAGAGAAAACCAAGTGATGGTGGCGGAGATTTTGATGCGCTTTTTACAGATTGTTCTTGAACGAAAAAAAAAACGACGTGTTCAGTCGTTTCAACTATTGGCCCATAGTTTCGAAGAAATCAATTTTTTAAATAATTATTGTAATAATTTGATAAACATATTGTAAGGGAGACCGGGGACAAAAGTAACATTCTGACTTTGAAATGTTCTAATAGTTAAAATATAATATATTTACATTAAAAAGATATGTATCTTTAGAATGTAGAATTTATTTAGCTACAAAATTTTTGTATGTAACTTGTATGAAAAAAAGTTATGTTTGTTTAAAGATTATGAGGAATTTTGTTACGACCGTCCCAATCCTCGGGAACAATAGTAAACACTAATTATAACACTAGAAGGGGATAATTATATCACATTTGCTGAAGGTACATAACACAGCTACATAAGTCATACTCTCTCTTGCAGCTACACGAATGGATAACTGATCCTTCATAACTTCTTTAAATGTTTATTTGTATAAAGATACTTTTTTAATACAGTTTTTCTTTTATCTGTCTTGAGCTTTCTTGTTAATGGAATTGTAATATTATAACTGACTCCAAGCATTGATGTTACTATTGTCCCCTGATAATATTTTATGATTTATAGTAAATTTTTTAAATAAAAATATATAGATAAAAATCAACCCAAATGTGCAAACCAACGTAGATAATCATTAAAACATATTATGATAATATAATACATTAGATCTTCATTATAAAGAAAACAAAATTTTAGATTTTGTGCACGCAATCAAACTTACTTGAAGCATGAAAAAAATAATTTCTGCTCGTGCACGTTCCGCGAGAACAAGCATGTAACGAACGATTCAATGCCGATCTGTCCACAAAATTTTACCATGCAGCTGCATGCACATATCTATTATAGTTTAAGAAATATTAACGAAAATGTTACTATTATCCCTTGTTATTTTTGTTCCCGGTCTCCCCTATAGAAAAGTATCGGTATCTATAAATTTCATTTCAATTTAATGTTATTAATTTTAATTACTTTTTGATTGTAAGGAAATTTCATGAAATTATTGTACAAATTAATATTATAGATAATTAAGCACTCATTTATGAAATATTTATTATTATCATCATTATCATCGTTGTTGTTATTCACATGAACGCATAAATAAGATTGTAATGAAAACTGTTATAGTTTCTGATAAAATTAGAAATTGGAAATTGTGATTAGGAATAAGTAAGTCATATGTGTTTGTAATCTTCTTTTCATTAATATTTAATCGATTTGTTAATAATAATAGAAAACTAATTGTGTTTTGTAAACATATGTATATAAATCATAAAAACAAGAAAAATATAAATATTTATTGCATTGTGAACACCTTTCAAATGAATTTTTGTTGCAGATATAATAAATCTTAATAAAATTAATATTAATTCTCAATAAATAAAACTTTTTCTAATATCTGGAGGAAAGCAGATTTGATTAACATTATGGAAATATGTAGCTTCTTTCAGGAATCAATTTTGATGAGAATCAAGTATATTTTATCATCGATGCGAAAACTGGAGATGACAATTGATGATGAATTATTGAATAGTTTTTAATGGCATTCTCTCGCGTCGACAATTCTTTGCACAAATTAGTTTTCTATTATTATAACACAATTATTATTCTACAATTATTATTATACTGATTTATAAGATACTGATATTTTCCTACACAGTACATTTGTCAAATTATTACAATAATTTTATAAATCGATTTCTTCGAAACTATGTGTCAATGGCTGAAACGGCCGGATATCGTTTTTTTTCGCTCAAGAATAGCTTCTAAACAACGTATTAAAATCCCTGACACCGTCACCTGATTCTCGTTGTAAGTATAAATTTAACAGTGTACATGGCACAAAATTATGTCAAGAATTTTATTCTAAATTATAAATCATTTAAAGAGGGTTTCCAAGAAAAGAATCTTAAAGTTAACACTTTCCCATTTTCAGTAAATTAAATTATTGTTAAGTTGCGCTTTTTAATTTTTTTAATATTGATCTGTGGAAAATTAGTTTTAATGAATTTTACACATCTATGAAAAAATATTCAATAAAACTAAATGCCCATATTCAGCAGAAATCAGTGCTTAGTAAGCGCTTTACATCGATTGAATTATACTTGTAGATCGAGAGGAATAATCTTATCTCAGCGAAAGAAAAACTTTCAATGGTTATGAAAATAAATATTCTGGTAAACGCAACTATTGATTAATTTAATTTTAATAGAAGATTTTTTTTTAATTCTTCTTTTACTTTCTTACAGGTTTCATATATAAAGATATAAATATTTTGCTTCTGCATCGTGTTTCTTCTTTTCATGCTTTTAAATTAATCTTCGATAGGAGCGCTCTTTGAACGTCTTGTCTGTTAGCGTAAGTTCGGCGTGACCGGTCGTTAGGTGGCCTTTGCCAGCGCGAGATCGCGACTCATTGCACTCGTTGGAGGGTGCATCGAAGGAGTGCTCGGTTGCATTCCAGCAGTAATCCGAGGAATTACGGCGGACGGAACAGCGAGCATCTTGTTTAGAACGTTTAAATCGCCATAACCATAAACGGCCTCGCAGGTCGTTCTGCCATTCGATACTATGTACATTCTAGGGATGTTAGATATTTGAAATAGCTGAGCGAAATTTGCCGGATAATTGCGCGAAAATTGTACAGACTTAGAGAATTCTTCAGTGGCATTTAGATATCTTTGTCGAAACGTAGGACTTCTAGTATCTCGGAACTTCAAAGTTAAACTTTCTCAACACAGGTTTCTCTGATATTAGAGGTACATAATCCCGGACAGTTAGCAACTAATTAGAACGAATTGACTCACGTACAGGTAGAAATCGTTTGCGATCAGAGAGAAGGTTTCGTTGCAAGTGGAATTGTAGCACTTGATTCTTCGATGAGATAAGGTCACTTCCGTAGGTTGAAGCTAAGGTAAGATACGCCGCGTAGAACATGCAAAGGAGTTCTATCTACGAGCAAAAGAATCACGTGGCCCAATTCACTTGCCGCCGTCGCACGAAGATCGAGGTCGTACCTCGACAATTGAAATTTCGCAATTTAGCCTGTCTTGCATCTTGCAGCGCACTGTCGGTGTAATACGTTGTGTGAGTACGTGTGTATATGTATATATATATATATGAAAAAAAATTCACGATAGCTTTAGAATTTAAATCTAAAGAACATCGTGCAAAATTATCCTCGATCTCGCTGCATTTGTAGCGAAGAAATTAACATTTGCGTCTCATGATAGATGTCTATTTTTCGAACATTGATTTTAGTATATCAAATTTGGCGGTTTCTTTCGGTAAAACAGATTTGTAAAGATGATATTTCAATTTTTTTAGTCGCTACCCTGCTAAGACAATTTTTCTTAGAATTTTTTATATAATTTTTCAGAATTTCTGTATAATTTTATAACCTTTTAGAAAATTTCTCAGATTTTTTTACATAAATTAGAACACTTTTTAGAAGTATTAGAAGATCTAAATCTTTTAGAATTCTTCATACGTGAGTTCTGAAATGTTTTAAGATTTCTCATTCTATAATTTCTGAAGAAAACTTATAAATTCTGAAAAAGTTTAGGGTACTTTTTCAAAAATGTTCATAAATTTAAAATATTCAAATAGTAAAAGACAACAGACTCAAATAATTTATAAGGTTAACAATAAAACAAGGGCTACGAGTCAAGCTAGATCTTAATGCAGGATTAACTACAAAAACATAAGTTTATTAAAACAACCGTTTCGATCCCTATTGGGTCATTCTCAATGTTGAAATTGATACAATTTGAAATCAACGATTCATTTGAAAAACAGTATATTTTATTACATATATTTATCGTCTAAATCATCATATATATTGGCAAGTTATTGTTTTTCTTAATGCAATCCTGCATTAAGATCTAATTTAGGCCGTATATAGCCCTTGTTTTATTGTTAATTTTATAAAATATTCAAATTCTTAAAAACATTTTGAGATAAGGATTTTTTTCACCAGAATAGTACGGTTCGTCTTGACTTACATATTCAAAATTTACATAAAAAACAATAATCTAATTATTCTCAGTAACGTAGATGTCTTTAAATGTTTCTTGACAAGTGCTATATAAATATACGACCAGCAAATTCACTAGATTTTTTTGTGAAACATGTATCCTATAAAATCCATTCTGAATTAAACTTATTTAGTTCTGTTTCTCGTCGATTTACACGATATCTAATAGTCATTAGAGGCTTTCGACATCAACGCACGTACGTGCCTCGTAACAGGGCAATTAACGAATCGAGCATTATATTTTTCAATGATCGTTCCTCCGTCCGTTTCCATTACGCGCGCCACGAT
Source organism: Trachymyrmex septentrionalis (assembly GCF_001594115.1). Lineage (NCBI taxonomy): Eukaryota > Metazoa > Arthropoda > Insecta > Hymenoptera > Formicidae > Trachymyrmex > Trachymyrmex septentrionalis. The sequence continues at coordinate 747,278 of NW_017305485.1, forward strand.
GAGCTCTATGCTACGAAGAATCTTCTCAGCCTTGGAGGGCGAAAGTTGTCTTCGGTTTGTTCGTAGATGGTACGATATTTGCACCTACAGAGGCGATTCTCGTCGTCGTACGATGGTGGGCGTAAGAACTTCTTCGGTGATTCCTAGCCGCTTGCTCATGCGAGCAATCGTGAGCGACAGATTTCGCGTTCGGTAAAAACGAATGACAGGAAAGGATTCTTTAGGTGACGATATAAAACAATAATAACGGTGACGTCTGGATATCTCCAATTATAGTCTATCCCCTCACCGATCGTTTCTTGCCTCATTTTACATTATACGTCGCATTAAGAAGCAACCTGTGAAAGCCTAAAACGAAAATTGGCAAGAATTGTAAAAATCAAGAAAGATGATCGTGCGATAAACGCAATCTTTTTTCAATCCAACATTTAAAATACCAGAATATTATAGGTAAGTTTACCTTAAAAAAATGTAAATCTTAATAGATCTACAAAATGTATAATCTTATTATAAGTGTATAATATACACTGTAGAAAAAAATGTACTAAATTTTCCTAAATATTTGTTTAAATAATACTAGCTGAATATTTAAATGTAACCCCATATATTTTTATTTAATATAAAAACCAATTAATTCGATTTAACTATCATCTTTTTACTTAATAATATTTATTTACATTAAGTAAATGTTGAGTTAGCACTATTCGAATAAATATTTATTAAAATTCAGTACATTTTTTCTCAGTCTGCACATTTCAGAAAAAAGTTTTTATATAATTCATTTTTAGCCTTTATTGAATCTCTGCATAACATCTACTAATTCCTCGTTTAATGTAAATGCGTCGAATATATTCCGCAGCGAGAGAAATCGTAATTCCATTCAGAAATAATCACGCACGTATCAGACATTAGTCTAGATTTTGATGAGATTCAATTATTAACTTCTGACTCGAAATTTGCATTAATTTATCCAAGAATCTCCATATGCTTCGTTCTCCCGGCAAGTAGTAAGTAACCCACAAGGAGCTGCCCTGGGCTATCGTGACGTGATATTTACTTCCCAGAGTAATCTGACACGTAGGAGTCATTAGTCTCGCCACTAAGGAACGTAAATTCTTCCTCATTAAATGCACATAGAATAATTTCCTGAGTCTGCAGCAATTAAGAAAACGAACTGAACGAAACGCACCCTTATCGTCCTCACTCGCGCGATCTTCTCGCGAATTTCCGTTGATAATAATTAAACTCTTTGCGAGTTCTCTCTCCGTTCTCTCCGTTCTTTCTTTCTTTCTTTCCTAACTTCTAACTTTTAACTATCATTCAAAGGCCAGACCGATATTGAATCATTGGTGAATCTCTCAAAGAGCATGACAATTCCTGCGGCGGATTGCCGGCATGCTCACGGAGAAAGCGCGGAAGGTCAAAGGTTTCAGTGAACCATTTTTTCCGTAGCATCGTTGGCCTGGTACTTTCGCGAAATACGGATGCGAAGCATCTTGATTATAATCGTGATCTCCTTGGAAAATCAATTATTTTAGCTCTTCCGTTTTCCTTAAATTGTTTAAAGCAAAATGAGCCCGTATATGCATTTTTTGAACGACGTTATTTTGTACGATCAATCTTTCCCCTGAGGAAACGTTATCTCTTTGAGCTCTGTTGGTCCATTAGTTCGTGCCGTTCATTGTCTAAAAATTCCACTCGGAACGAGTATTTTTCAGACACGATTGTTGTGATTCCCGATACCTTTCTCCTCTAAAAATACATACGTTGCGCAAACAGACGCGTTTCCGTTCGCGCACGACTCTATAACTCCCGTGTCTCGAGATTGTCGACCGACTCTTCGAACAAGGTACCACCGCAAGGTTTCTTAAGCGGATGCAAAAAGGTGCTAAGCGTATGCGAGTACATCTGACTTCCGTCAGGCGCACACCGTCCGTGCATGCGATCCGGCGTGCGGATCTTCCGCGCGGGTTAGCCTTGAGATACGGCCAATAACGAACCAAGTTCCCCGTTTTTCCAAACTGCCGACCGTCCCGCCTGTCACGCACTCCGATTCCAGATAGTGAAAGTGTGGAGATTTTTTTGTCAAGAACGTCCTCCACCTCTCATATAACAGGCACGCGTTTTGCGATTAGCCGAGGACCTCCCCGCGAAACTTGCACTAAACGCCATCAGTACGTTTAACGAGAAAAGTGTAACACAAATAACGAGATCAATCAATCTAGAAGAATTGAACGGAAACGACAGTTAATTATACAATATTTTGCAAGGATTGAAACCAGTTATGCAATACACTGGAAAAAAATACTAAATTTTAATAAATATTTGTTTGAATATAGATTTACGTAAATATTCACTAAATGTAAACATATATTTATTCGACACAAAAACTGTTCATTTGATTTAACTCGTCATTTTCTTTATCGAATAAATATTTATTTATTGTTAATAAATATTTACGTAATATTATTCGAAGAAATTAATATGTATTAAGATTTAGTTAATTTTTTTCAATGCAATTATACGTTTTAAAAATTTTTTCTCCAGCAATTGTTATATTTATAAATAAATAAATTAAAATGTAATAGAGTTCCTTATTATATAAGGAACAGATAATTATAATAATCCTTTTTACAATTATTTTAAATGCTGTATTTTCTGTGACTGTTTTCGGAGATACTCACAACTAAACCAATACTAAAAGTATGGAATTTCTAATACGTAAAATAAATTACCACACGCGGCATATATTATTCTAATAGTATGCGAAGTTACAGCCGAACAAATCAATCCTTTACGATCATCCCGACCTGTGACACCTGTTATGCAATACTTGTTTTTATCCGATATCTTGATTCGAGAGAAAGTGAATGGATTTTAATTTAATAATTGTCAATGTTAATATTATAATATTACATAATATAATTATAAATAATGTTTTTTAAAAATAAAAATAATAATAATAATAATAACAGCATCTATATAATATACTTATATTAATTATGAATAAATTAATTTTCTTTATTGTACTTTCATTTTTTTTAGGAAGGTTTTATAATTTCTTCGAAATCAATTTGTTACTATGTGACCTATTGCGTAACTTTGTTTCCACGATATCCTTACACTTTCGTGCGTGGCACTATTTTCTCGGTTTATGCATGATGTACGAGATTAATAAGTACGAATTTTCCAAATGTCATACTTCAGCATTTGTTTTTGACGCCTTTGGCGTACAATGACCATCGGATTAGCCGGCTAGCAAATAATCTAGCCTCGCGGCGACGGTATACGAATAGAGAGAGGGTGTCTGCTCATCTCTACCACGTGAGAAAGTGAAAGCAAAGGCCGTATGCTTCGAAGACGAGATGAGGCACGGAGACCTGATCGTCCCGGCATTCGATCGTCCTGGAAATCACTCTTCTTCACAACGATTCTCTTCGGCGGCCTCCTTACGATCGTTCGTTCGCAACGCTAATCGGTGCACGTATATATTCTTCCGTCCAAATCCAAATTTTACTTTACTAATGCGTTTCAGTCCCACGCGATAGAACTAAAAATTTCAATTTCATAATAGAATTAAAGATTCTATGTACTTCTCATGTATTACAGTTTAAAGAATCTGCTGAATTTCATGAAAATATTAATAAAATAATATTCTATAGGTAAAATTAATAATATTAATTATCATTAATTAATATTTCGAAAGATTTAAATATACATATTTTTACGTATACCCAAGTAGAACAACAAGTTATGATAATATTAGAATGAATCGAGTGATGATGACAAAAAATGACTTTCAACAATCTAGAAGCCGTTTTGATGTTATTTTGACTCGTGTTCTGTTTGGGTACAGACACATTAGGTATTGTAGTTAGTCTTCTTTCTGACAGCAAAACATATTATAAGATAATTCGTAAATTCATTATAGAGATACTTCTCACTCATTATTAATGCGATTGTCATCATAATCGCTAACTCTCTCTCTCTCTCTCTCTCTCTCTCTTCGTCCCCTCGCCTTAAGACATATAATGTCATTAATAATAAAATAAAAGTTTAGAATTTACAAAGTTACCATTAATGACGGTTAGAAGATAAAATTATTTTTCACTTACAATTGTTATCCATAACAGGATCGAAAATTATATTATTTTTTTCTATTCTTTACGCAATTAAATATTAATTAACAGATCGCAAGATAAGATATCACTAATACTTATTTATGTCGTTTCCATGCTGTTATGAAAAGTAGCAAAACACATATAGCGTTTCTCATTGATGGTAATTGTGCGCATCAAGAACATAGCTCGACAACTGAACCGTAAAGAGGCAGCAATTAAAGCGGTTAGTCTACAGTTAATAGTTGAATCGGTTACAATTACTTTCTCGGTCTTAAATCATGACTCTAATTTCAGCCTAAATTTTTAGATACCTATATCGCTCATTTGCTTGCGATAGAAAAAGTGATACCTCTCGAAATTAGTAAGTAGTAGTTTTAGGAGGCATTTTTCCTAATTGGAGCAACGTTTTAAGGAACTCCTCCCGCCTCTTCCCTCTTTTAAAGAAAAATGACATAACTTCAAGTTTTTCTATATAACTATTTTAGCACCAATAATTCCTTAGACAGTATTTCATTTGAAAACATATCTTTTCTATAAACAATTATTACAAACTTGAAGAGGACAAGCGACATTTCTGTTCTTCAGTGAAATTAATTGGAAGAGTTACAAATGTATTATTTTTCCAAACAAAAAACATACATCTTTAGAGTTGATTTCTTTCATTATCTTAAAATGTGCGAAATTTTTTAGTTGTGTCATTTTTTTCGAGCAATATATTACATTGTAGAGTCAACTATAAGCACAATACATGCGTTGCTTAAAGGATTAAAATATATGTCAGGCATCCCAAGCATCACGTATCGTTGTTTTAATGACGTTTGCGCAAACGTCATTAAAACAGTGATATGTGATTATGATACGGGGGATGATGACATTTTACACGAGACAGTATTCCTTTTCATTTTCAATATTTAAGTTTTTTCCAATATTGCATAATTTGTAGATAGATGCGCTCTTATACGCTCGTACGAAATTAAAAAATACGCACGATCGCGAATTGTTTTGTATTTCTCTGTCGCGATCGAGAAATATCTTCATATTACTAATTTTCATACTAACTAATTAATTTAAATAATCTCTTTCACAGAGAGAGAGAGAGAGAGAGAGAGAGAGAGAGAGAGAGAGCATAATGCACTGGTTGTTCCCGTCGACGTAATTAACGTATTTGTGGCGAATTAAGCAGGTACTCGAGATCTTAATTACACGGAGAAGGGGCTGCTCGTGGTTATTGTGACATACTGTGCATACTCCGGTGCAACTCCGTGCGAAAAAGAAAATTATCCACTCATCACCACGATACGCGCCTCTCACTTATATAACGTAGAATCCCGTTTGATAGTTCTGAAGTGACGACCATACACCCCGTTTCCTACCTGTGCGCGTCCTTTCCAACGTCTATATACATTCTTGGATACGTGGATATTTTCTTCGCGTGATTTTTGCATTAACAATAATTAACGGTCACGTCGATAAATATTTTATATTATTATTGGAAAGGCCATCTGCGCAATTTAAGTCTTAGAGACGAAGATACGCAGGGAGATGATTTACTCTTCGCGTTATAGAGACGCGCATTAATTCTGCATATACGTAACGCGCAATATGTTATATCCGGAAAGGAAATTCTATTTGAATATCATACCGTGAATCATCACTTTTCCTTTGTCAATGCGCCTCTCTATGATAAAATTAACTCTCTCGCGCGCAATGCGGGCATCCTTTCACATAAATGATAATCCATTCGCACAATTCCGATTTAGAACTTCGCTTTTAGAACTCTTCTCGTAAAGAAGGAAAAGTAATAGATCTCGAGTAAAAGAAAAATCGACGAGATCGTTAACCAATTGTGAAATATGATTCATCTACTTCAATATGATGTCTCTCTTTCTTTTTCTTTTCGCGACAGTTGCGAAATCTTCGGATCTGCCTGCGATCGAAGTTAATTATATGATCGTTAGATCCGATCCTGTATAGCCAGCGGAATTCGGTTTCCTTTTTAGAACAGGAAACGGTTTCAGCCGTCTAGGCCACAAACTCGAAGACGATTTATAATCGTAGGTCATGCTGATGCTACACATGAACCCTAGAGAAGCCGGCATAACTTTCACTCACGACACTGTCGCAGGCCTGATGCCCCGGGCGCATTGCTACGAACACATCGACACAACGATCTCGTCGATACACACACACACACACACACACACACACACACAACATACACAATCGCGCCGGAATGTTGCATAAACGCACGCGCGTGAAGCCGCGGTTCTTACGTGCGTGATACGCGAACCCGCGCTCGTGAAACGTGGAAGTCGCCGGCCGATTATACAAGCGATTCCCACATGCCAGCTATCTCTCCGAAAAGTTCAAGTCAAATGAGATCGAAATGACTAACTAATTCTCACTGAAAACCGAATCGAAAACAGAGGAAAGGAAAAGGAGAGAAAAGGAGAGAAAGCGGGAATTAATGTATGCATATGGAAAAAAAAAAAAAAAACGTGAGAATATAAAATTGTAAGAAAGTAAAAGAATTGAGATTAAAAATTACAATGTCGAGCAGTTTGGAATAAATACAATTTTTTCTTTTTTTTTTGTTTGTTTGTGCAGTATGTAGGTTTGCAAGCTTTTTAATTAGGTAAGTCAGGGAAGAAAAGAGGAAGAAGAGATTCTCTCGTAATTGCAAGGAAATGCAGCTGCGAATGTATACTCATTAACGGGAAAATGGCGCAACCGTGCCCTTTTTAATTATTCACGTCTCACGTAAAATCCCATGTGCGCGCATTTGCGTGCACACACACAGATGCATGCTCGTGCTGCGTGATGCATCCCCGGTAAAATCGTATCGCTCTTCTCCGGCACGTACATTCGCATGAATGCGAACGAGTCTTGCGAAAATTCGTCTTGCACAATTGCTCCCGATCGGACTGTTTCATCTGCTTAAGAGAATTGCTCGTCTTCGATTTCCCTTCGCAGAGACTAACGCAGCGTCGTTTCGCTTAGGCATGAAGATCGATTTTATTTGCTTCTAATCGATTAAGCTTAAAGACCGCAATAATCACGCGGATAACATTAAATTGTACAGCACTTATTACTGTGATTATAGATCGTGTAACATAAATCGGAAGAAGACCTCTCGAATCTACGTAAAGTTACTTCAAACTTGAAACATATTTGAATATATGTATTTTCGAAATAATTGGAGAATTACTTTTATATATAAAATAATTATATATATATATATATATATATATATATATGGAAAATAATTTAGCAGTAACATTTTTTCTTCCGCAAGCTGAACAAAACGCCTATTGCCAAAAGCCGCGCAAAAGAACAGATTTTTCCGCTTTCGTAAAAGCTATTATAACGTCATTCGTGGGAATCAGTCCAGTCTGTGAACGTTACTAAACCTTATGGTCGATTTCTTCACTTCGCGATAATTTCGTTCGCTTAGACTGGGAGAAGGTGACTTAGCTCGTTCCATTATTTGATACGAGCCGATTTCCCTATTGTAACCTTACGTCATTTTGTTTGCAAGAAAAAAATTGAAGATTTTTACAACGCGTTCGACTCGTCTCAATAAGTTGTACTGTCCAAAAGTCGTAAAACATACACAAGTATTATATATCGCCCTACACAAATGTTAAATGCTTCTATCATCGTTGAAAAATCGATTAAGTAGATAAACGTTAAGACTCTTCACTCACTACGTATTTTCAAACGTATTTTGATGTTTCAGAAGCGAGAAAACATAATAAAATTTCTTGCAAAATATATTAAAAAATAGAAATATTTTCCAATAAAACAGTATTTATATTATAGAATACATTTGTGAAATATATTGGAAACTCCCATTTTATTTTGTTACTTTGAAATCTAATAAAATCATATTTATCTCAATTTGACAGCTGTCATATAACTTGTCCCATTTTCTGATTAACCATAATTAAATTTCAAATATACTTATTGATTACCAGAACATAAAGGAAGTTCTTAGGTATCTTATTATAAATCTATTCAATCAATCACAAATTATTTTATTAAAAAATACATATATTTTAATATAGTTTGTAAAATTTTTTTAAATGTATTTTTCTAATTTCTGACGTCATAATCCATAAAATGGCTGTAATGAGCAGGCAAGAGCTTTAAATAAACATTTTTTTATTTCGTACTTTTAGCAGTCGCCATAATTTTATTCATAAAGAATCCTTTCAGAATGTCATAATAACTAGATTCATGTTACGAATGTATCGTTGCTATATCTTTGAATCTAGTACAAGAATATCTTGGCCAGTGAATTAATCCTATCATCTTCTTTTTTAAAGAGTCATATTTTTAATACACGATATATCTATAATTTAATTGTAATAATAAACATGTACATTTTATATTGTTTGATATGAGAATCTCGGAATAAAAGTTTATATTTGAAGCTAATATAAACTTTCACAAAACATTTGCAGCAATTGTAGTAATCGTTAGATAATTAATTAATTCAAGTTTACTTTTTTGTTAGCGTTAATTTATGAAAATTTTTTTATAGTTCTCAGTTAAAATATAATTTGCTCCACTCACACATCTTCGCTTTTAGATTAGAGCGTCTAGATTAGAGCTTGATTAGAAGTTACCGTTATGTATTATATCAAATCTTTCCTTTAGATTACTATTGTACATGACATTGTAGGCATTTACACGCACGTTTTCCTCGCTTATTAACATCGACAAATGAGTAACGGCATAGCGAATCCCATTAGATATTATGTTACTTAATTTTTCGCATTTCTCGTTTTACATAATGAATATCGCGTATAACGCGTTTATGTATTGCATTCCAAGTTTTGCTGATAATTTTCTCTTCTAGCTCACTTCCGTTATTCGATAAAAGTCATCTTTAATCATAGAAGAGAAGCGTATAGCATCTTTTCGTTTTTGCTAACGCCTTTTGGAGGGGCGACGACACGAAAAATTTACATAGGATCTGCATGATATGACTTTCTCTTGCGGGTTATCTGAAAGGAACATCTTCACGTTACATCGTGCGTACGTCTCTTATGAACGTCCTGACATGATCATGTCTCAATGGGCCATCTTTTTAATCATACTGTGTTCCTCCTTCACTGTGATACTCTGACCTACAATTTAACACATTTAAAATGTTTGAAAGCAAGGCATTTGCAATTTTCATAAATAAAAAATTCATAATCTATTTGATTGGATTGCATTAAAAAAATAAAAAAAATAAAGGAATATTATTGATATTTACATTAAAATTAATAATAATTTTCTCCTTTGTTTTACGTAAAGTTTATTTTTTATTTTATGTAAAGCCTATTTGCCTATCAAAATATCGAAATTATTTTAGTCTTGAAATTACGCTCGAGATTACATTTCAAGTGTCGATACTTTCGATTTCCAAGGTATCGATGCAGGAAGCATCGAACTATCGGGGGAAGAAAGTTTTAATTAATACAAGGGTTAATTAGTACTGGAAGAGAAGCAGTTCTCTATTTTTACGAAGGCGGACTTCTCAAAGAAGCCTCGTGGGAGGCTGTACCGAGTCTCACAGTAGACAACAATCATTTTATTATGTCGTTATTCGTATACGTATATCCTCTCTCGGCTCCCGGTTAATTGTTAACAACTCACTTCAGTTTAGTTCAACGTTTCTCGATCTTTTTTGTTTCAGTTCCGTGTTTTGCTTTCTATAAACACTGGTTGGAAGAAAGGTGTGCGAGTGGTTTTCAAAAATTTATGCGTCTAAAATATTCTGTATTTTAATTATATTCTTTATAAAGTATCATGATGTTCTTATATAACGTTGATTATTATTAGTCTAATGTATAAATATATAAATAATCTAATATGTATGTAAATGACCGCGGCGTAACTGTGTCATTGTACAAACTATTTTCGTCTCCTTTTTCTATTCACACGTGAATGTTCCTGAGCCCCGACGATCCGGAAGTAACAAGATTGCGCAACAGCAGGAGCCGGAGAAGATAACGATCGGTCTGCCGTAAACGTGTTATGATTGTTTATTTGGATACCATGGTATTACTGCATTTTTTTCTTGTAATGCAGTGATGCAATGTGACGCAATGCAAACACTTGTACTGTTACGCTCAAGCTGTATCTTACGTTGCCCTTCGAGGTTGATCTTTTTACGCTGTAATTACATATTTGTGGCATACAATAATACGTAATCTTCAATGTAATGTGATTACAATTCTGTTTAATTCATGAAGTACATTGTCTAAAATTTGTGTAATAAAACGAGCTTTTAGAGAAAAGAGCTATTATTTTCTTATTGGAATAAAATCACTATTGTACACCAAACGTCACGATTATAACCAAGTCACGTCTTTATTGCGACCTATTAACTCATTCGATCGTATCATTTTCTCGGCAAAAATTTGTATGTATAGCGTAAAGTTCACTTGGCATAAAAATTTTAATTCCACTGCAATTCTCGCTCGGACCATGAATTACTTCCATAATTATTATTCTTATACGGTGTTAGCGATAAAGTGTGCGCATCGTTATCGAGCCTTTGTAATCGAAACTTATAATTACGAACGGACAGTGTGCGTGTATAAAATCTATTATAAATAATTCTATTAGCAGATGACAATTTTATTCTCGGCTTTACATTGTATCTATTTTAGCAGTGACAATGACTATAATATTTCATAGCGTTACACTCTCAAGATTAAATCATTAATGAGCAATTACAGATCCGCATTCACAGTGATTTACTTAATCGAGAATAAATAAAGACTCGAAGAGCTCCAACAGCTTTCGCATATTGCGACGTAAAACGATTAGAAAGGGTAAAAAAAAACTCGCCTGCCTTCACGATTTTGTTTCATTCACATCGTCCGGTCCTTGAGTGCATAACCTTTGGATGAAGTCACTAAGCATCTCGTTCTCCGTCCTGAGCAGACCATTTAAATGCCATGCGAGTAATCACATCGATATACTCATTGATACACGATACCGTCATCTCGCGAAGTAAATGCCTATATATTATGGAAGGTACAATTAAATGTGCAATTAACGCAACGGTTTTTATTAAAGAAAAAAAATCGTTTTTTTTTTTAAAGAAATCGCCAATGCGAGAAAGATAAATAAAAATTTGTAAAAACTTTTAACAACATGTATAAATGTATTTTCATATTACTATTATTTCTATTATTTACATAGAAGATGCGCCGATAGTAAAAGTAACATCGTTACTATCGGCACGTATATTAATATCTATATATTAACATAATATCTACGAGTATATATAGATATCTATTACAATATCTATATATTAATCCATATATATATATATAGATATAGATTAATATATAGATATTATAATATATTATATCTAGACTGAGAGAAAAATATACTAAATGTTAATAAATATTTATTCAAATAGTGCCAATTAAATATTTACTAAACATATATTTATTTGATACAAGAACTATTAATTTGATTTACCTATTATTACATTTTGTTTAACAAATATTTATTTTCCGTAGATAAATATTGTATTAGTACTATTCAAACAATTATTTATTAAAATTTAGTACATTTTTTCTCAGTGTATTAATAATTTTACATCTATATATAAGTAATACTAAGCTTTTATGAAACGAATGCATGGTCCGGTATCGCTGAATTTTTGAAATCTTTCATGAAATCAAGTATCGTCTTCCGCATATCCCATTGAGCTGCTGTCAGATAAGTCTCGGCCCATTCCTTGTTCATCGTAGTGATTTGTCGTATCCTGGTAATTAATACGGCTTTTTCACTCGGACTGAAGCAAACAGGCTCCGTTTCGTTTTCGAAAACATGTTTGACTACTATTTTATCAGATGTTATATTATTGGGTGCTGCCCATACGTGATATTGATCGTTTAAAATATGGTATTCATTATCGGAGGAAGCTATTAAGATAAACGTTCTACAGAACGATAGTATGTTCGTACCGGAACTTAGTTTCTTAAACAATCCTGAGACATTGAAGGCTATGCATTTGTCATTATCGTACATGATGTCATAAGTGAAAGAACTCTTGTCATGATAAGATCGGGGCAATTTACTAAAAGCTGCTAGAATATCTTCTTGGCCGAAGAAAATACACGTATTTTTTTTGGCACCTTTTTTTAATAGATTTCTATTGAACGTGTACTGATTAAGGCCTGTCTTTTGGGCAATGTTGTGGGATATGGCGAAGCTAAAGGAATAAATTGCGTCTTTGTGATAAAGTCCGCGTAAAATCGTTCTGTCGAGTTGATCGAATAAACCAAAAAAGTGAGAAATAAATGTATGCGCGAAATGCTGCGTCTTGTCGTCTGGAAAATAATCTTTGTAGATCAACGGCATGTTTTCCACAATGCTTACACCGTCTAATTCTTTCAAATGCGGACAATATCTTTTTGCAGATTCTACGTACTGCTTTGCAGTCCAATAATTTTCACAAAGTGGATTTCCATCGAGCCAAAGCTTAATGATTTCTAGGTTTTTAAGAGGGGCTAATGTGTTCATGTTTAACAAATTATTGTGTCTAAGATCTAAATATTTGATAGATGTTAACTCTGAATTTTCTATCGCAGATATGTTAAACAATTCATTATGCTGTAAATTTAGGTGTTCGAAAGTGGCTATTGCAGTCTTGGCTAGTTTCAAAACATGATTGGAAGTTCTAAGTTGTGATAAAGGGCAATAGATGGTTCTATCCACATCCGGTTCTGTATGGAAACTCTCCAGATTTAATGACTTCTCATTCGGATTATATCTTTTGGTCAATGCAGTTAACAAAAGGGGCTGTATGTGGATTTTCAGATCTTCGATTGTAGCAAATCCTAAGGTTATTACGAGAACGATAGCGACACCCTTAGCATTTTTGATGATCATGTTTGCTTTGCACAGCATTTCCAGCGCAGGACCACAATTTCTCGCCACAAAATACGCGTCTTCTCCACAAACTTGATATTTCACCGGTATCAAATCGTTTGGTTCTACCGCCTTCAAAATACCTTTCAAAACTGTATCCTTGTCGAACTGGCTGCCTTTGAGAACTTTTATTTTGTGCCACAAATCCGGGCGATTCATCATCGTCCTTTCGTAAGGCATTTTTGCACCCATAGCTATTCTTATAGCGATTGCGGTATCCATCAGAATAGGAACGACTGGTGTATTTAGCTTTACCGTTTCTTGTTTCATCTGCATTGTGTACCTTAAGAATTTCTTCTTTAAAAAGCTCCAAGTTATTTCTTTTTTATTTATTAATTTTTTTTATTATTTTTTATTTAAATACTTTCTCTCTGTTTTGTTGACTTCTGCAGTGTTTACATATTTTTGAGGTTAACCCGTACGTTTCTCTCGAGAATGTTCTCATTCAGAAGAAATGTATTGTCTCGCGTTTTTACACGCGTTTTTTCTAAAGTAAAAAATATTCAAATGTTATAAGATCATAAATATACATTATTAATACAGAAGATGCAATAAATACTTAAAATACTCACTGTGACTTTTACCCCTCTCTCATCGATATTATCCTTTTTCTTACTTCAAAATAATGCGTGATGTGTTCTCATTTGTTTACTATAGATGTCACCATTTTCTCAATACCGACATGTGAGACACTTGACGCGGTTGACTATTTGTTGATATAATCATCATCGTCATTATCTAACACCGAGATTATCGAATGAGTATTGTAAAAGTTGTACGTAATTTGTGAAAGATGTCGCGTTAATGATGTTCTTGATAATAGTGGTAACAATAAAAAAAATCCCGCAGATATGGCTGATCCACTCACAATTGTATACATATGTGTATATATAATTATGCACTTGTACATATTTTTTTTTAGTGATAGGGTAATAAACATTTAAACCAAAATGATACAGATGAATGGTAAAATTGAAAACCAATTTTTCCTTAAAAAAAAAAATGATTTGTAGAAATTACCTGATTTGCTTGTTACAAATTATGTTTAAATTTATCTCTTTATCAATTCAATTGCATTTATTCAAATAGGAATATTATAACAAATATATATATTCAGATTGTTATAATAACAATCTTCTTATTAAATTAGGATAATTTTAACCTATTACAAATTGTGTTACATTTAAAAAAATTGTATTTTAATAAATATTTTTAAATATTGTATTTTATAAATTAGCTTTTCATGTGTCTATCAATTAAGTCGCAACATTTTTTTCATAAGAGTTTTAATCAAAATATTTAAATTTTTATTTGAATAATACATTTTTCTTTTACGCATCTTACGTTAGAATAATTCGCGATAAATTTCTATATGCATCACCTTCTATTGAATCTATCTTGATTTAATTACAAAATTTTTTAATTTTTCAACAGTACTATCTTAATATTTATTTACAGTTAAATAAATATTTATTCAATTAATTAAATAAAAATAAAAAAATGATTCTTGTACTAAATAAATATGTTTATATTTAGTCAATATTCAGTTAGTGCTATTTGAATAAATATTTATTAAAATTTACTTTAGGAGTACTTTTTTCAGTGTATAAATATTTTGTTTGTTTTACAATATATATCATTTATTATATTTTGTATGTATATCAGGTAAATATTTTATTCATTTATTTTACATCTAAAGTATATAATTGTATACTTGTATAAAAATTATGTTTTAAGTAAAAAGACTTTCACAAAAGCCGTAATAATAACTGCTTAACGGCGGCCGATCTTTGATCCCGCAGCAAAAGTTCGCGCGATTTATAAACCCGGCGCGTTCTTTAGCGCACTTCCTCGTTCTCTCGTTAATTACAACCAGCTTACCGCGCATTCCTTAGAGAATGAACTGTATGTAATATTACACCATTTCTTTCAACGAACAGCGGCTGTGCGTGTTTTTGGAAGCTGTTACACATGTACATCGATGTAACATGTTGAATCAATAACATGCTCATTTTCGCGCACAGATTATCTGGTTTGATATTAAAAATTCTACATCCAATAAATCGATACGATTAAATTATTGGAATTAAATGCAATTTTCGGGATACTCTGCCCTGTTTAATTAGCTCACCTCCGGTGTTGTTAATAAATCCTCGAACAATTTAGCCGCACGCGTTGCGAAAGATTGAGTTACTTCTTACTCGTAAAAAAGTTCGTACCAGGCGGTTTGCATCTTCTTCAAAGGCCGCGGCGCCTCATAATTCACTTAGGCTCAGCTCGCCTGTCTGCATGTTGGTCGAGACAGCGGCAATTACGCCCTGCCGGCAAAAAGTACGCGCACTCGAGCGTCTTTAACGAACGCCAACGTGTAGCGTGTCTCACCGTCGCCGTCCACCGTCGTCACATCGCAATTTCGCAATGGAGACGAGAAGTCCGCGCCAGTCCTAAACGTAAGAGCTACGGAATTTGAGAACAAGCGCAATCGTGATTCGAGCTTAATGAGCTCAAGAACAAAGCGAACTTAAAAGGGCCGCACATTCAAATTGCTCGCGCTCCATATTTGTTCGCGATGACAGCTCGGTCTCCATTGTTTCTCCTCCGGAACGCCGGAAATTAATGTACGGGGATGAGAGAAAAAGCGATCTCGGTACGATCGATCGGTACTCGACGAGGAATTCGCGCGGGCAGCCTCCTCTTCGCGAACGCGAGCGCATCTCTCCGCCTCTCTCTCTCTCTCTCTCTCTCTCTCTCTCTCCCATCTCATCCCGTAATTCATTTAGACGGTAGCCAGACAAGAAGACAGGCTCAATTACACCCGCGGCAAAAAGCCGCACGGGCCCGCCGCCGCTTCCTCGTACGACGTGCGTGGTCCGCCGCCCGGTCGGCGTGGAGAGGCGAGCCGAAACGAGACGAGACGGGACGGGATGGGATAAAGCGCAAGTGTTATGTCGAGGACAACAGGGCGGATTTGTCGTCCGTGTCGTTGAGAGACCCCGTCGGCTCGTGTCCTCCGTCAGTCGAGCGCGGCACCGCGATCATTAGAGGGAAGGTCCCCTCTGTCGTCCGCAATATGTGCAAGCAACGCGAGCGATGCCGTTTAACGGCGACATCCGATGCATGCTCGGATCGCGATGCGCGGACGTCCGGACGACGCGGCCGGAATGCTCCGGCCGGCATTAATCGTCTTTTAGCGAACGGTGAAAAACCGTCGATCGGAATCAAGTATCGCGAACGTACACGTATTGCAAGTGCAAACAAGAAGCCGCTTCGGCGGCGGAACGTCAGTAACGAGTCTCGGTCTTTGGGGCTCTCGAAATTTTTATCTTTTCTTTTTTGTTTTTGTTTCGTTTTTTGTTTTAACGTAAAGCCGGAGACGCGATTGAAAAGCGCAGGCGATAGAGAAACGGAGAATAACAGATTTCAACTTATCAGAAAGCGCTATATATCAGAATACACCAGAATACAATTGAAATCTGTTATTCCTGTTCCTATTGCCTGTGCCTTTCAATTGTGTCTCAGGCTTTAGTGATGCAACACAATTATTGGCGCCGTGAACGTCATGCGTGAGATCCTTTCAGAAAGTATAACGCTCATTTAATACGACGTGGCTCGAAAGCAAAATTTTCCAGAAGATAAATTTCAATATTTTAAATCGTTAAAATTTCGCAATACTAATTTGAAATTCAATTTTGGTGCAATAATTAATTGTAGAGGAATAAAAATATATATTTCTAAAAGTATTATATTCTTTCTTTTTTCTTTATGTTTTCCGTTTTTTTGTAAGCAATAATTTAACAATATTTTAGTTGTGTCATTGTCGTAGCAAATAAGCGATATTTGGGCTAAAAAAATGCGTTGAAAGCAAGATGGGATCTTAAGGCTCTTAAGTAGTCGCCATATTGAATTATGACGTCAGAAGCAAGAAATGACACGTTAATTTTTATTACGTGTTATTTATAATAATAAGATAAATAAAGACAATTTGAATAAAACAAAATGATGAGATTGATGAAAAAGTGATAAAAGACATGTGTAAGTGAAAATAAGCTACGCATGCGCATTGAATGAAAGCACTTTGTGTGCCTTTTATCACTTTTTATGATTATTTACTGACTGTCAAAGAGGATAAGCATAGTTTTCGTCCATTTTTACAAATATTTTAAAGCAATCTCATCATTTTGTTTTATCCAAATTGTCTTTACTTATAAATGACACGTAATAAAAATTAACGTGTCATTTCTCGCTTCTGCCGTCACGGCTCAATATGGCTATAATAACTTCTCAGGAGTCTTAAGAGGAGCGAATTAATTGTTGAAGATACGACGAATGATACTTGAAATCGTAAGACACGTACCTATATGGAATCTTAGAAAAGACATTGATGATTAAAAAAAAACGCGTTTATTACAAAATGTAATATAATAATTCAAAGCCGCAACGCTGAAGCGCGGCTCAAGTCACGATGCGTATTCTTCAATCGACGCACGATCTGCTCGCCGCTCGAAGCGAGTTCGCAAGAATTGCGCTTCTTGCGCGGCTTGTACAAAGAGGATGCAGTCGGCTGTTCCTGGAGGAGGTTTCTCGAGGTGGTTAATCGGCCGGTTAGAGGGGACGGGAAGGCTCGCTCGAAAACAATGGTCCTCGTGTTGATGGCAATATTTTAATGAAGTTAGCGAGTTCCTGGAATACGAACGGCATCCCTCGCTTCTCGTCGATTCCAGGAGCGTATACACTCCGGAGGTAGTGGGATTCTTGCGCGCGCGCGCGCACGCACGAAAGAAAGAGGAAGAGATTGAGAGAGGGTGCGAGAGAGTAACAGCAAGTCGACAGGCGCCACTCGGCCACTGATTTCCACTTACCGATATCGTTCTACAAAGCTGCCTTCATCTGCCAGCCTACGCGGCCGTTCTTTCGTTAATCCAATGTCCCGACTCTTGCGGACTTAAACTCGCGGAAAATGAGTTCAGTGTTATCAGGCATAACGAGCGAAAAAAAAAAATGTTGTAAAATCCAACCTCGATGTAGTAGCTCACGATACACATCACTCGAGTAGTGATTTCATAATTTCACATTAGTGTATCTATAAAAATTAATGAAAAATAGCACGCGTGATAAAAATATTTCTTGCATCAATATAAAGGGTGTCCCAAAATTAACGCAAGATTTGAATTAAATAGAAAACACAGTTTTTAGTCTTTTGATTGTTATTTTTTTATTGAATCATAAAGTACATAGGATAGGGTTATTTGTGGAATAACACATCGGGCAAATGGCCTCCACGG
>NW_017305485.1:765729-778837 GCF_001594115.1 Trachymyrmex septentrionalis
CATGACCATTTTGCATAAATGTGGCTGAATTTCGTTGATGCAGTGTTGAATCTCCTCCTTTAATGTAGGCTTGTTGACATAGACCTCTGATTTCAAATAACCCCATAAAAAGAAATCTAATGGTGTTAAATCACACGACGGGGCCAATTCTGAGGCCATCAAGGTGAAAATGTGCTTCATCGCTTAGGATGATTTTGCTCGAAAAATATTGTTCAATAATGAACGCACGTTGTTCTATCGTGTAACGCTCCATTTTCACTAACCCTAAACTGTCAGCTGTTAAATTGTTTTTTTTTTGGGTTGCCAACACTTTACTGCACAAATGGCGGCAAATTCAAATTTTGCGTTAATTTTGGGACACCCTTTATATGAGTAATAATAATAGCACCTAATATGTGCTTTGATATCAAAAAAGCATTGATAATCCATCCTTTGAATTAAATAATATTTCGTTATCGTTTACTTCTATGCGTGTAGGTCAATCCATTTCTATAATTAAATTGTTTAGTTTCAAAGTAAACAACGTATCTACATTATAAAGATGAGCATTTAGACAAATTTAATACATTTCTTGAGTTAAATTATTTAATTCCATTTGAGTTAAATTAAGAGGAGGAGCAGTGACGATTTAAAAATAACTCAAATTGAATATAATTTGACATTATAAATTTAACATCGAACCACCTTTTCACCTATTTGGTTCGATCCATCTTTTCGAAGATGTGTCACAAGTCCGCTTAAATTTATTAAATATAATCTATATTTAAATATTCACAATGAAAGAGATGCGGATGGTAATTATCCTCAGGCATGCATCACTTGCAAAAGTAGGATGAAATCACGTGTGTCAACAGATCGTTTTGCATGCATTGAGTAGAAGTATTAGGATAGGCAAGATTAATTTGATCGATGCTAGATTATCACATGCTGCAAAAATAGAAGCGTTTTTTAAATGAGGTAAATGTTTGCGTGCTTTATAACAATTTCTACATTTTCTATAAGAATCACGAATAGATAAACAAACGAGGGAGAAAACTAAATAATTCATACAATCGATTTTAGATGGAAATTTTTATTTAAAATAGGCGTGAAAAAATTATAAATCTAAATCTTTGTACATTTTTTTACAAGTTACGAATAACTTGGCGTGAAACTTGGAGACAAAGGAGCCCTCAAAATTTTAAGATGGATCTATAAATTCAACAGATAACATTTTTTCCGAGGTCGCATATCGTCGCGCGTTATCGATCGAACGAGTATTATTGAGATTTTCCACTTTGCAGCCTGGCCGAGCTAATTAATTTGCCTCCAATTAATTACCGACAATTGCTCTCTCGTTCTAATTACGCGCGCTCGATTAGAATCTGCGAAAGTTACGACCGAACGGAGCAATCTCTTAAGGTCCCAGCACTCGCGTACGAGTTCTCAATGAACAGTATTACTCGTGATAAGACTTTGACCACAAAGTACTTTCGCCATACACGCGGAGATGCATCGAGACTCGCAGCAATTCGTGATCGTCTTGCATATACGAATATATTTCACGGCTTGATCTTTCTTTTACGTTTCGCGCGACGATACAATAAATCTCGCCGCTTATAATCGGAGCCCTTATTTCCAACCGTCCTGTCTAAAGGGAAGAGTCTGAATAAATTATGCAAAGGAACTCGATACGCGCTTATTGTTAGTTCGCTATTGCTCAGACATCGGTCTTCAGTCGAGATCACGCCCGATGCCTTTCGAGTTGCCTGATTCATTCATCATGCGTGCTTGTTTAACGACTCCGGAATTACCAGGCTAACGATATATTCGAACTGATGCGAAATCGTAAACTGCTGTAAGCGACACGACGGAGTGACTACCAGGTTCTGCAGACTCCAAATTCGGCGTTAATTTTCCTGAAATTTCCCTTCCTGAAATTCCGCGGGACTGATCGAATCCGATAGCACGGGGGAGGTGTACACGTGTGTGAGTAAATAACCGTGAGTGATGTTACATATACGTTACATGTACGTAGATGAACCGTCCAAACCTGTATATATACGTCTATGTTAGTTAGGTGGACCGAATACAGATAGGACTGTACGAAGGGGTGGCAAGAGGGGAGGGGAATGGCAGGATCTCGTCTCCGAGGTCTCGGAGAGGGATATTAAGGCCAAAGCTATCTGATGGTTTCTCCTCTTCTCTCCTCGATCCCTCGTCCGTCTCCTTCGCTCTCCCGGCGATTCCCGGCTTCGAGAGGGCGGTTTCGCGAGAGACTGCGGCGGTGGAGGAGTACAGGGGGGGGGGGGGAGGGGGTGGGAGATGCAAGGGAGAAGACGGAGGAAGCCACGACCCGAAATTACTGCATCGATCCCCAGCAGACTCTCGTACTCCACCTTAAGCGACAGTAGATGAAACCAATTTCGGCCCTTAAGCTCGTCTTACGCGTCGCGATTCGGCTTCCTGTTGTCTCGGCTTTGCGACAAGATGATCTCGTTGGTCTCGCAATTATAATATAATCTTACGATCTCATTACGAGTATGAATTTGCGAATACCGAGGGATGCAAGCTTCCTTTCTTCTCCTCCAATTTATACACACGCGTAGATATTTTTTTGCATTCTATATATTTTATGAGTTTACATTTATAATATAAAGTATATAATACGCGTACGCTTTTTAAATTATAATATAAATAGAAGCGTATAAAATACATATAATATAAATGTATGAAAAATGTATGAGAAAATGATGAGAACAATACACGTGATGAGCGTATATAATGAATATGATATAAAGTGTACGAGAATATACACGGAATTAACTTCGTTGGTAAGTAAATACATTCCAATTGTTTGCGAATTATATATCTTATCGCCATATAAATATATTACTTACGTCGAGACTTACGCACCAGCCTCGGAGGCTCATAAAGGTATTTAACTTGTATTTAATTTATTATACGCGCGCATCAAGTATATTCTTATTTTCTCGAAAGATAATTAAGATTCCAGAAAACTATTGTACATTTCTCTACGTCGGAAAATCAACTAGGCTGGTTTTTTTCGCGTTGTCCTCTTTTCTCATCAAACTTGATCCTTTTATGGGATATTTTTCGAAGAAGATACACTTTACGATAGATTAAGAAGTTTATAACTTTCTTCGATATTTTCACCATGTCTTTTTCGTCTACGTGTTCATTCTTTGCTTTGTTGCGTTATTTGAACTTTCCTTCGCGTTTTACGATCGCACATTTTCAATCTTGCTAAAGCTGACATTAACTATCACTTTTTTTTCTAAAATCTTTCCTTAAAATCGTTTTAAATGCAATTACGTCGTTATCTTATTATAAAGTTTGTTATAGATGTGAAAATAAAGTCATCGATTTTAAGATCAGAGCGTTATATAAACTTTTGACATATAAGTATATAGTTAATATAAATATGTAAAATGTAGCAATAAGAAACATAAACGTGCATTTGTTAAAAAAATATGTTACATATAACATGTTACAATTATATATAATTTATATATATATATATATGTGTATATCTAAATGTACTATCAACTCTTTTTAGAAAATAAAAAATTACGATTTGAGGAATAAAAATGTTAGAGATGAAATAAAAATTTCTCGAGGACACGTATTGTATCAATATTTCATCCATTCTCTTCGATTATCTAATATTTTGTATAATAATAAGACACGAGAGACGCGAAAATTAAAATTCGAGGGATTGTTCGCGTTCACCTTATCGCGCGATAACGATAGAAAAATTTCGTCGGGCGGTGTTATCATAAATTAAATATCCTTTCCGACTTCTCGTTCGCGCTCCTCCAAGTTAGTGGAAGTAGCAATCCGACTTTTGAATTAAAATGCCCATCGGGCGAGTATCTACCGTGTACGAGCGGACGACTTGCCCCCTCCCTATCGCTCAAACTCTCAGCAAAAGATATAAAAATTTAATTCCTCGCGGAGAATGACGTGCCGTTGGTGCCGCGAGCTTCTTTCAGAGATCCTCTTCTTTCTTCCGTCTTTGTTGTAGCCATACTTTTCCTCGTTTCTTCTTCTTCTCTCTCTCTCGTAAAGGATCTTACTATCATTCTTCGTCCCCCGTGTCTATCTATTTTTTTGCTGCCCCGCGTCGGAGAAGTTTTTCCATTCTTTCAGTCGTTAACGGGACCGTTTACGAAAATTTAACGTTTTGCTTGTACTCTTTGCTAGAAAGAATTCGAGAAAAGGGTACTTGCCATGTCACGAAATTTTAAATATTAAAGCAAAGTACTATTGCATAAGTGCACTAAACAATATTTTTGTAATATTCTTCTAACTAGAAATTTTGTGTATTTCTATAAGCTAGGAATTTATAAGAGATTATGTATTATTTACGAGATTTGTTACATTAATTACTCACACGCACTGAAAGAGCAATTTTGCTGAGGAATCGAAAAATTTGGCTAGATACAGATCTGAAAATAATTTTATTGAATCATCAAAATAATTTTGCAGGGATTTTGAACATAATGCTGCAAATGTATTTTGATATTTTAGCAATCAATTTTTGTTGTCCTATCTAGTGATTTTTATTTAGTCCAACGAAATTATTTTTCAGATCTGTATATCTAGCTAAATTTTTAGTTTCTTCAGCAAAATCCCTGTTTCAGTGCGTATATGTATATTATGGGATAAAATATGTATAAAAAGGATTGTTTTGCTAAAGTATCTAAAAATTTAACTAGATGCAAATCCAAAAATAATTTTGTTTGTATCATCAAAATAATTACGTAGTACGCTTAAGCGTTCATAACAATGTTATAAAAAGTTTTAACATTTTAACGACCAGTTTGAGGAGTACCCTGTATAATTATTTTGATGATCCACAAAAAATTATTTTCAGATTTATATCTAGCTAAATTTTTAAATACTTCAGTAAAATCGTTCTTTCTGTGTATACGTATATAAGTTAGCTGTTGTATTATGAAACACATAATGGTATGCACAACTTTTTGCACACTCCCGCATAGCTTCCGTGGCTTTAATTGACCCATCTATCGCGATGTTCTTACTGCTTCCGTTCGCTTCGTTTTTGTACCCGCTAATTTAGCTCCTAGTCTTCATTTCTGCAACGTATGCTGTTGACTTTTGCGTGAATCGATAGTTTTGCGTTCTGCATGCAGATAAGCCGGCAAAGAAGCCTTATACGTCAGCGAAGACTTCAGTGGAGTCGTTTATCTCGTCTGGTAACGCCTCGTAAATGCAATTAATAGCGTTATCGATCAAGGATCAGCGATGACTCCGACGTTATGCAACGAGAATGTATTTCCTTTAGAAGCCTCGTATATATGATGAGTAGCATGTAACAAGTTAAATTCTATAAACTATAAAACGTGAAGTAGAATTTTTTTCGTTTTCAAGAAACACGACTAGATAAGAGAAATGAAAGCGAAGTTCGTTCTAAGAGTGTTAAGATTTTAGTTTTCGTCGATTTAAAAAGAAAAACATGAGAGACTTATTTGGAGCGGCTTCAGTCGATTTAATTCGACAAGGTTCGATTTTTGCTAGAAACGAGCGAGGCTTTTCCAGAGCGCGGCCTCGGAAGAACGGCGAAAGATATCCTGGATGCGTTGCTCTCCGGTAGGGTTTTGTAAGGAACAGGCAATCTCTGTCTACGTTAGATAACGCTGCCGGGGGTTGCCCGGGGACGTAGCTTTTCATCTTACTAAATCACCCGCCGACTACCACCCGCGCTCTACACCGTCGGCATCCGGTCGACCTGGTGTATTACCAGACTCAGATCTAAACAAGAAGGAACGCCCCCGCAGTTTGTCGCAGATGCTTGGAAAACATACGTTTCAAGCAGCGAGACGATCCAGCTACTTGATAGAAACGCGAAATTATGAAATATTTGCACCTTTTGAAATTTAATAAACGAATCAGACGAGAATATTGTATTACGTATACATAAATATCGAGTTACGTGAAAGCTTAGAAGACAAATGAGTTTTTTAATTAATAAATAAAAAATATTGAGGCTCTCGAAATCATGTAGAAAGGAATGTTTGTAAGGGTACCCTGTCAGATATCAAAGAAGTAATGATAACCTTTGAGTAAAAAAATAACATTTTATTATTTTTAATTTTCACGTGTGTTAAAATATAAATCAATCCATTCCTGTGATTAGTTTTAAAGTAAGCAACGTCCATATCGACTTACGCACTTAATAAATAATAAATTAAATTTGAGTCAAATTTAATACATTATTAGGCTTGAGTTAAATTATTTAACTCCATTACTTTTAGTTAAATGAATTAGTTAGATATATTGAGTAAAAGCAGCGGCGACCTATAAATGATTAAAAATAATTCAAACTGGATGCAATGATAAAGTCAACGTGCAAGTTTTTTCTTAAATAAGTGTTTGCGCATAAATATATAAAAAGCTGTATTTAAAAAAATATATTTCTTTAACGTACTGTTTAAACTGACCTTATATCACGTGAATTAAATGTAGAACAGGATAAAATATCGAGCGGCAGGATTTTTCGGGCAAAAATTTCGCGCTTTCGACTTTCCTTTACCAGTAATCCTATCGATCCATGTAATCTGTTCCTCGTTGCGCGAGGGAAAAGGGGAGTTTGCCCGTCGACTAGTGACATCACTGGGCCATACATCAAATCGTTATCAGCCCCGGTCTCTCCCTCCTTCATTCGGAAGGGCAAAACGGAGAGAGAGAGAGACAGTTCGAAAAGAGATGGAAAAAGGGGGAAGGAGATTGCGAAAAGATAGAAAGGAAAGAGAAAGAGGGAGCGAGGGAGAATGATGGACGAGGGAAAAGAGGAACGAGGGAAAATATGAAGTATGAGAGGAAGAGACCGGTGGTAAGGGGGAAAGAAAAGAGCGGAACAAATCAAGGGAGGTGTTTTTTTTTCTGAGAGTCTTGCGAACCTTCTTGTGAAAGAATCAGGGAATCTTTTATCCTCGTAATGTGCGCGTTAAGAGTTGATGATGGAGCCGTAATGAATTTCAAGTTAGTATCATATAAGAAACGTTTCAAGCGAAAAATGTGGCAGCATCCGAGTGATGAGTGTCAATGACTTTTTGTCCCACTTAAGTTCTTTGAACGTGCACTAAGTATAGTACTGTTGATAATCGGAAAACATTTCTCGACGATCGCGGAGCGTCTTATAACTGTGTGCGCGTTGTAGGATTTTCAAAGTACAGGCGCCACTCCAGTCGGTGGTATAATTTTATTGCGGGAGATCGAATCGGACGTCGGTCGTTGCATCCGCCCCTACGGGTGTCAATCCTCCCCGGGGCGAAAGTCGCGGCAGGACGAGGAAAACGTAACGGTACGGACGAAGAGGAGTAACGCGAAAGAGAGAAAGAGAGGGAGGGAAAGGGAGAGCGGATGGAACGGAAACTGAAAGCAGGGGCGGTCGGTATCTGACGAGATAAGGGCGCAATCTCTGGCCTCTTTCCCTTTCCCATGTCTCTCTCTCTCTCTCTCTCTCTCTCTCTCTCTCTCTCTCTATCCTTTTCTATCTCGCGTCCTTCATCATCCTCGCTCTCTACATCTCTCCGGAGTGAGAGGTGGAAGAGCTTCCCCGTAGAAGGGGTTGAGAGCGAGATGGCATGGAGCGAGGGAAACAGGGATGAGGACGACAGAAAGAGAGAGAGTGAGCGAGAGGGAGGGGGAGAGAGAGAGAGAGAGAGAGAGAGAATGGTTGCCAATTAACGATGAGAGGGGCGACCAGCAGTATAGATCGCTATCCGGCCACCTCCTCAGGGGCGGGTTGCATGGGTGGAGGAGGCAAAACCCCCCTTAGCAAGATGGCTTTATTACCCTCCGTCGAGGACTCGCCGATGTCGCTGTAGTAACTTGGTCCTCGCTCTAGGAAATGACGCCAGAGTTAGTACTTCTTGTATATAGAGACGTAAACATACACTCTATATACCTTACATGCTTGTTTCCGCGTCTTGAGATCTTTTGATTAATCCGCGTAAATATGCTTTACATTGCAATATTATGACGTTAAAAGGAAAAAGCAATCACCATTAAATTATCATTTCTAAATGAAAGAAAATAAAAAACAGGACGTAATATTTTGTTGAAAAAAGTTAGAGTTTTCACAAATATATATATTCCTGTATTATTTACAATGTTTAAAAATCTTTAGTCTTAGCAGTCTTGGCTGGCTTACAATGTCACATCTCGTATACATACACCTTTAAGACTTCAGCCACAAGATAGTTATTGCGCGTTACTAAAAACAAGATTTCATAAGACATTGTCAGTCTGTCTGTCGAGATCCTTATTGATATCAGTGATATTAAATTTCTTGTCAATTTAATTTGCGATAGTAAGTACTCCAGTTTTAATCTAAGACTATGTTTCAAGACCGACAAATGTGTGATCGGTGCATAGTTTGCTGAAGAAAATTCGTACCAAAATATTATTAGGCATCAGAATGTCCGCCTTGACAGGTCTCTTCAGTCATTAATTTTCTTACGTCACGTTTTCAGCTCTACGTAATTCAAGATACTTTCACCTTTAACAAACATTAACGTGCGAGAAGTTTCAAGTTTCGATGCAGATATCGCCGCGACATTCCTTATATCCTTCACAAATATCTCGTTGGGTCTAGTAAACGGACTTCCGCTTCTAATAGTAAATCGCGTTCGCGCGAGTCCACCGCGTCTCTTCTCGCGAGAGGCGTGAATTTCATCGCGAGTATCGTGAAATTTCGCTTGTCGCGGTACCGGCCCGCCTTGTCGTCGTCGTTATTACAAGTGGAAACAGTTTCGCGAGCTTTCGTGCAGGCGGCGGACCGAGAGTGGTTACAACTTTAATAAGTCCGCTCGACTTTGCAGCAGCGGCGCGTCGAGTCAAAGTCGAGTTGAGTCGCGTCGCGTCGCGTCGCATTGCTTCAGATTGCCGGGCACCGGGACGCATTCTCACGGCGGCGAATTCCGCCAAGTCTCTTGGCACCAACTCTCTCGGCAGCACAACACCGGAGATGGAACCCCAGACGTAATTTCCGGTTTCGACGCGGCAGTCGCGCGTTAGCCGAACCAAAAGACGATCGCTCAGCGAACGAGATAGTCCGAGATAACTCGCCCCCTTGTGGCTTTCTCTTCTCTTCTCTTCTCTCTCTCTCTCTCTCTCTCTCTCTCTCCCCCTCCCCTCTCTGAAGTGTTATTTCACTTCGTCTTCCCCGTGTTTGCTTCTCTCCTGCACCTACCTTCCTCTCTGAATTTTATCTTTTTGTTTTTTCTTCCACTCTCAATACATATCTGCTAGTCTTTTTGACGATTGACGATAACATTGTACAAGATAGATTTCACTATCTCTCAAGAATTGCTCGTTGATACTCGAAATGGATGAGAATCAAGATCAATATCTCTAGTTATTTTATAACTTGTAATTATCTGAAGTAATTTTAAAACTATTTAACAATGATAATAATGATACTAATTATATCACAATAATGTGCATATTTTCTCGATTTTATTGATACTAGTTAGCAAAGAGCAAATACGTCGTATTGGGGAAAAAAATGTAGCTTTCATAAATTCGCGCGATATTCCATTGAAATGCTCTCAAGAAGTCATTTCACTTCGAGAATCTCTCTGAATAAAGAGAGCACCGATGTATCTCGGGAGATGGAATGGATCGCGAGTCTAAATGGTCCAAGTCGTGAATACTGTTTTTACTGTTGAACATCCGTAGAGGCTTCGACGTATCGCCAGCGAACCACCAACCGCGGCCAACATCGCATCATGAATAATAAACGAAAATATCCGTCCTATATGATACATGACAACGACGCTGCGAGTCCCGTCGTGTAAATCCTTCGACCTTATACTCGGGTACTATTTATTACAGATACATATGATCGTAGAAATTTCTGGCGAAGACCTAAACTGGTTTACCGTAAAGATAGCAATTGAATTAATCATAACATGTTATATCCATCCCGAAGAAGATTTTATGCGAGTTACAATAGATACGTCTTTCTTCATCATTAATGTTTATATACTTATACGAGTATGTGTAAATGAAATTGTAAAGAATATTGTGTGACTGCAAAACGCATATTTCATCAGCTGTATTTATTATAATAGAATTAAATTTTATCATCAGTTTTTCTTCCTCAAAACAGCATTTTTTTTTTCAAAACAATTAAAAGATATTTAACTGGAATATGAGGTCCTGTACGAGCTTAAAAATAATTTAAAAAATAGCGTTTTCTGCAGAAATATTTTCAACGCGATTTATTTCTAACAAGAATTAGGAACAATAAATTCTATGAATAATCAAATATAAGTGAAATGCCTATTTGAGTCTTCCCTAATTGTTGATGCATAAATAATATACTCGTATTTATAAGGCGATAAGGTATAATTCGCAAACAATTGGAATATACTTACTAACAAAGTTAACTGTAAACGTTTCGACTCTAGATTTAAGTCCTTTTCAATCCAGAAGTCAAGTACAAATTATAAACACTTTTTAATTAAATTAAAAAAACTGAAATGCACTTTTTATTTTATAAATATATTACTTACACAACTGCCAGAGGCTCATATATATAAGCATTTTACTTATATTTTATTATGCTTAGATCCGAATCTATTATTTTAATTCTCTTAATAATTTAATTTGTTTATATTTGTCAAATAATTTTATATCATCAGTTGAGAACATACAGGGTGTTTGTTAAATAGCGGACACTAATCATTGTGCTATTTCTGATTAAAAATTGAGTCGAAAAAATCCTCTACCATTTTACAATACTTGCATATTTAGCAATATTTAGAAATTAATATTTCGTCAACCATTACGACAAAATTGCAACATTGTAGAGGACTTTCCGACTCAATTTTCAATTAGGAATAACACTCTATAATTAGTGTCCGCTACTTAAAAAACACCTTGTATAATTGAACTTG
The DNA here is from genome assembly GCF_001594115.1 of Trachymyrmex septentrionalis. Lineage (NCBI taxonomy): Eukaryota > Metazoa > Arthropoda > Insecta > Hymenoptera > Formicidae > Trachymyrmex > Trachymyrmex septentrionalis. Next base: position 776,664 of record NW_017305485.1, read on the forward strand.
AAAACTATTTCAAAAAAAGTAGAACTAATAACAAAAAAGCTTTAATAGGTTCCATATAATTCCTCTAGCGTAATATAAAGTATGTTTCTGTTACGGAGTTAGATACAAAATTCTCACCTTTCAAAAACAATTTCAATATTTCAAATACTTATTCAAAAACAATTTGAGAATAAAAAAATCTTACTATCTATGCACTTGACATCTTAGCGTATTTCGTACAAAAAATGTTTAGTTGCAGCATGAAATGAAGCTCGGAGCGCGATAAAAAAAAAATTCATCCTCAAGGTTACTTTTGTGCAAGGCTGTATGAATTTATCCCCAGGCTAACGCTCTATCAAAATCTCAGGTGAAATTTCCATTTTAGCGCGTTTCCCTTGTCGATTCATGCTCGCCCAACAAAAGTACGGCAAGATAGAGAGCTCGTAAAAACAGACGGCGCCTTCTCGGGAGTAGCTTCACCCGAGTTGGGCGTAGATGCGTTATGTCACGACCGTAGCCGAGTTCAAGCTCGTTCGTAAAGCGCAGTTAAAGTTTTAAAGGGCAGTTAAATTTAAAGCGAGTTAAGCCCGAGTGTTATAACGGCGCGTGCCAAGTAGAAAGAAAGGGCCGCCGAGGGGTTGGAGCGGGAGATGATGGATGTTTAAATTTACGTAACGTAACCCCTTTCGGTCGAAAGAGAGGGAGATTGCGAGTGCGAGCTCGCACGAAAAACGTTTGTCAATCGGTAGGCGGAGTGGGAAACTCTGCGATTTCATCGAATTTTTTTTCTTTTACAATCTTTCCACCGCAAACCACGTGAGAAACGCTCAATTGACGACGACAAATGCCATTTCGCGCAAGTATTCGCCCGGCCGCAGCAATTCCTCTTCGTTCTTAATCTCTTTCCCTCTCGTTTTATTGTCATGCAGAGTTTACGGCATTTTTTACGATTCGCCATAAAACTTTCGTTACGATGCGGTTATAGATATTTCGCTGTTTCTCGCGCCCTTACTTCCAGATATCTCGGAGAAAATTCTGACAATTCGTCCGCGGCCGCTTGCCGCTGCGGTCCATTGTCTCGCATGCGCGAACGAACTCGGCCATTGACAGAATTCTCATGGGTATCGAGTACGTACACGATGCTACAGTTGTCATAGACGATTGGAGCATTGAAATGGTAAAGAGGGGACTCCGCAAACAAGCATCCCACAGCTACGGACAAGCACGGCCGCCGACACGCGGAAGTAAACCCTCGCGGCACGTCTTGCATCACGTATCCTCTCTTTTTTTTTTTTCTCTCTTCCATAACAACGCCGACGTCTCTTTGAATCGTTCGCCTGTCGGCGAACGCACAATGCGCGCTACGCAGGCAACGGGCTTTTATATCTATATATAATTGTATCGCGGTAAACCGAGGTAAAAAATTAATTTTACAGCTAATTTTTGGATTATTCTCGCGACGGTCTTCTGTGTGAAAAATATTTGTTAAATTATTTATTCGTCGTACTTTTCCATAATTGCTTTCATTTTTTTTCTTTTTTTTTTTTTTTGTTAGATTTATGTCTGTGCCATAAAAATATAATGGAAGATGCCGAGTTATATGCTAAATTGATTTTTTTAGAATGGGAGAAAAAAATCGGGCGTGTATTGCGCTACACGATTTTCAACGAACGTCATTGAATCGCCCTATTTTTCACCCCTTTTTCATACATAGCATATTGTTAGCGTCATGAAATGACTCGTATACTTGGAATCTTTCACACGCGTTATACAATCCCCCGTTTGGTCATCGCACCCTTGTAAAATTTTTAAACTCCAAAAGGGCTACTGCCCATCTTGAGTTACTTATTTATTAACCCATCAATTTGTTAGAGCCATTGTATACAGCCGCCACGCTTCTCATCAATCTTTCTTGTTGCATCCACGTGTGCGTGTGCATATGCGTGCATCCGAATTTCCCTACATATTAAACAAATCAATTTAGCAACCTGACAAATCTCCGCTGAAATGTAAATAGTTTTTAACCAGATACAATAAATAATTATTCCATGGTACATATGTCTTTTATAAATAATTCTATTCATTTAATTGTGTGTATAAAAAATTAAGAGAAATAAATTGGTACCATCCTTTCTAATGAATTCTATTTGTCAGATTTCGAGACATTTAAACATTTTTCACGCGACAAATTTAAT
>NW_017305485.1:778937-783609 GCF_001594115.1 Trachymyrmex septentrionalis
ACATCCTTTCTAATGAATTCTGTCTGATTTCTGTTGTCAGATTTCGAGACATTTAAACATTTTTCACGCGACAAATTTAATTTTTTAATTTTAATAACGTCTATCGATACTTTTATTTCAGTTTCCTTTCTGGTTTAATACTTTTTTCTGATTATTACCTCTAATGTTTCTCTGCTGATAATAGCATTACGCCGCGCGTGCACTTATGGCAAAACGATAAATAGACCTTTAGTTTAGTTCATTATCTACTTAATGGAGCGAGAATGAAGTCGGAGCGACGCTCACTTCCCATGTCGGCGAACAAAGAGGAACGTCACCGTAGAGGGTATCGTGTCGCACTCGTAAACTACCATCATACAAATCGTCGAATAGAGCACATGCAAGTCCACGATGACGACTAGTGAATGACCGTCGTCGATTAATCGCGGTCGTGTCAACCGAACTGTAAGTAAAGCGCCAACAAACACATCATCTCGTAGCCATTACTGTGCAACCACGAGAGGGAAGGTAGAAGCACGCAGAAGGTCTTCGTACGTTTTACGGAGATTCGAGTTTATGCAGTCGTGCTGCCCGATTATGAGCGTGAATAAATTCCTTCTCGGCATGTGTGTGAGCACGCATCTTAATTAAGACCGTGCGCACCGCGATGAAAGACAGACGTCCTTCTGCTCGTCCCTATAAAAGTCGCTCTGAAATACACGCGTGAGATGAACGACGTAACAATATTCCAGCCTCGTAATTCAGCATGATTCAGCGGACGGAAAAGGAACTCGCCGAGGATACGTGAATCTCGTAAAAGAATTCATAATTTAATAACTGAACATTTAATCCGACAAATATATCATTTTCTTATTTAAAAAATGGCACACAACTATTATAAATAAAACGTAATTTTTTAATAAGTATTATGATACGTTTTATTAATAAGTATTATGAATGAATTAAGTAAAACAAAGAATTATAATGCCTATGAATTTATTTAATTAATATATAACGTAACAATAGACGTTTCGATCCTACTGCGGATCTTTCCCAATATCGCAATAATCAATACAATACAATTCAAAATTGATAAATCATACATAATTATAATTACCAAGTTAATTGTATTAAATATTGGAACAATATTAACAAGACATAAATGATAAATATAACTTACATAATAAACGCGAAGACAGATCGCTCAGAGGAAATTGTCAGTCTTATTATATGCTCTCATATCACTGACATACTTAAAAACTACATAATATATGATTATTACAACAAAATTAAACAAATATATGTGATGAGTGGTAACTAATAAATTAAACTTACATGGTAGCTCACATAGACAAGTCTCTTAGAGAAAGCGTCAGTTTTATTTTTCGCTCTCATATGACCGACATAATCACTAAATTGTAACTCTAATCACTAAATTATATATAATATATAATATAATATACTGACAAGGCTGGTAAGGAGAGGGAAGCGTCAAGTCCTTGAAAATAGATTAGAATAATCCGCAATGAATAAAGTAAATGTTACTCCATTAATCATCTAAAGTGAACTCTAATTTAACTTCACGAAAAAAATCATCAAAATTGTCACGAATAAAAAAAATGATTTCAAAAGAAATTATCAAAATCATCACTAAAAAAGATGACTTTTTAAAGGTTATGAAATGACGAAAATGACGTTATCATGTTATTTATAACTTTTTTACTATGTTAAGAATATATTCCTTTTGTCGTATTATTTAATTAGTCAATAATTTTCTATTAAATTGAAAAATAATTTCTCCTTTTTTTCTGGAAAAACTTAATTGTTTTAGTCGTATCATTTTCGAAATAAAGGGAACAATATACATTCTCAAATTTATGACTCGTATTGTTGACACGTCCCTATTTCATCGAAATGACAGTTTTCCGCGTCAGCTATATTAAACTTGTTATTAAAAAAAACAGTCAACATCAAATAACGTTATCGTTGAAGCAAACTGATTCGCGACCGTCGAATATAGGGAAATTCACGCGCACGTAAATAAGTTTAGGGGGATGCGTGAAATTGTATTATACAAATTCCACGCGCAGAGGGATAACTTCCCTCGCGTGGGCCCTACGGTAAACTGCGGCGACGGGTGTGTTTGTTTTATGTCGGCAGATCAAATGGGATTTACGAAATTCGCTATTGCTCCCCCGTACGATTAGCGTCAGCTCTAACACTCTGTTCTCAGGGTATTTACGTATCGCTAATGCGTCTAATGATCTTCTCTTACACGCGCATATTACGAATACACGGCCGATAATTTATGCCGAGGTCACGCGGCGCGAACAGTCGTTTTTCTGTCTTTCGTCCGCGCGCATATACGCACACGCAGGAAATTAATATTTTCTCCGACAATACGTCGCGGCGTTAACGTTAAGATTGCATTCAGATCGCATCGCACGATGCACCTCGATATCCCGCTCGTTGCTAATGCAATTTGCATCCCATTATGGGCGCGCTCTCGCGAAATCAAGACTGCCACCTAATTATTCCTTGTTCCCCTCTTCTGGCGGAAGCGCGTTTATCCATTACAATAATAACCGCGTGTGTTACGATCGTACAACCTGTTATTAACGAGGCGACGACGAGAGTACCGGCCCGGATCGGTGCGACGCGGCGGCCGGTTTGCCTCGTTGTCTCGAAATTTTGGCGATCGATTCGACGGATGAACGGGCCGACCGCGAATTTAATCGCCAAACAAATTAGGCCCGGCCGGTCATCGGTCGATGTCGAGCGCGAGGTGCAGCAGGTGATGCGCAGCGTCCCTTGAATAACCAATAAACTCGACTGATGCGCACGAAAATTAATACATGCGACTATACGAGACTACAGGTGCATACCAAACAATCAGTCTAGTCTTTATTATAAGAAATCCGACGTCGCTCTCTTGTCTTGTTTCGTATGTAAAAGTAAAGTCTACGCTGAGATACCCAATTAGTTGGATCAATTAATTTCTTGTTTGAATATGGGTAAACAAAATCCTTGGTTTTGATGCAATGCAATAATTTATATTACAGTTAAAGCAAAAACATTTGGTTATTGTAACATTTTACTTGTTTCTAATAAACATTGGCGTCTGATAAATTTTGTTAAGATGTTACAATAATAAATGTTTTGCTTCAACTAAATTATTCTATTGCATCAATCAGGGATTTTGTACAATCGTCTACAAATAACTGCTCGTGTTTATTATAATATGGATTTGTATGTCTTTATTTTGTTAATTTAATTTGATATTGATCGTGCGTGTTTTAAGAATCAAATGCTTGGGCATGTCAAAGTAAAGAAAATAAAAAATGCCTAATTTATATAAATACAATTTTGAATAAGTTAAATTTCCAAATGAATGCCACATACACGGAAAACAATGTTTGAATTAACTGGAATTCTGGAAAACGAACAATCCAGATTTCTGGTTGAATCTACTGAATGTTGATTATTCCAACTAGATTTAATAGATTTAACTAGAAATCTTACAGATTTGATTGGAATTCTGGATCGTTCATTTTCCACTAAGATTCCAATTAATTCAACCGAGTATTTTTTTCTGTATACATAAAAAAATTTAAAAACTAAAAAGAAATAATTTTTTTTTCTTCGTGTGTTTCAATAATCGAATGCGTGAGTAATCGGAATAAAGAAAGGACGTCTACAAAAAATTCACAAATACTACACAGCTTTAAATAAATCATATACTTTCAAAAGGAATCAAATGCAAATTTAAAGAGAGTGAAAAATTAAAAGAGAGCAAAAATTTAAGATTGATTTTTTTTCACGGTGCACCATATCTTAATCAAAATTTGACGGACGTATCGTGGAGACGCTGTTTCGATTTTTTTCAGGCGATCGACTCGTTGCAATATCTGAGCGCGTAAGCTTGCAATAGCCATGCGTCTTGTCCGCTCCTTTTTTCTTTTTATGCCGGAAACAGATGGGCGCGCGAACCCGAGATCATTAGGAAGAGATTAGAGGTCCGAAGCCAATTAAAATTTTCGTACCGGCCAACCGACTCTCAGTCCGGTATCGGTGTGTACACACGGTGTCGTATCCGCGCGCGTGTAAGTACGTTAACGTAATTACGGGATTGCCGTGAGGACGACACCGTCGATCACGTACGATAGTATCGATGTCGTTTGCCGAGGAATTACGATTTCTCGTTTACTTTCCCGTACTTCGAGGCGGGAACGTTCGATTTCCATGCCCTTCAGACGCTACGTATCTTCTCGCACTTACCGTTGACTTGCAGAAATTAATGCAAATGCACGATTACAAGGAAGATAAGGAAGGTAGTGTTTTACATTTTTGCATCTGTTTTTTTTCTAAGATGTTACCACAATCGATATTCACTTTTCCGACATGCGCAGCTTATCTTATTTAAAAAAAAAAATTTCTACGGAAAAAATTAGTTCTTGTGAATGCAAATGCACGATTACGAGGAAGATAAGAAGGGTTGTTCCATTATTTTTTCATTTTGTTTTTTTTGTTTTTTCTAAAATGTTACTGCAATTGATATTCACTTTATCAATATACATCATCTATCTTATTAAATTTATCTTACTAAAAAAATTATATGGAAAAAAATGAGTTCTAGTTTAAAAAAATTTGTTTAAATAATTTTTGTTATTTGAAGTACATTTATATATATATA
>NW_017305485.1:783709-785352 GCF_001594115.1 Trachymyrmex septentrionalis
AAACGTAACTAAAGCAATTCTCGTTATTTGAGGGCACGTCCGTGACAGATCGCGAGGGCCACTTGTGAACTACGGCGGACGTTAAAAGGGCGCTTAACTCGGGGGTTGATGGGATGCTGGTTATTTAATCTTTAATCCCAATACACTCGAGGGTAACTCCGTCACCGATACCCCAGATTTGCGTGGTATCACGGTGCCCATCCCATGAAATGATTTTCTGGGGTTGCTACGACGTAGCCCTCGATCGATTCGTATAACTGTAATTTTATTTTGTCGCCGGAGAATAATCTCAATACCATCTCGTTGCGTCGGGAAATATTTAAAGATAAATGTTAAAAGTAAAAGTATCTTACGAAGCAAAATTTGTTTATTTAACACAAATAAACATTAATTTAGTCTTGGTGCTTAATAATATTTTTTTATGTAAATTTTATAATTTCCAATTCAAGCAAACTGCGCATCGATTATTTATTTGTCGGTTTTGAAATACAGTTCTGAAGCTGGAGTACGTAATATCATAAATTAAATTGACAAGCAATTTAATAATATTGATGCTAATAGGTTTTCTGTTTAAGTTTATGTGCAATAATATAAAATTTAACGTTCAAGTAATTATTACATCTGTTACATATTATATGTCGATTGTAAACGGCTTGCTTTATTGACTTTCACATAATTTAAATAATTTCGAATCAGAATTAATGTAGCAGATCAAAAAAAGGATCTGATATCCGATCTTGGTGGAACGACCATTCGAGTGATTAATTTGATCCAGTTATATGTGTGTATTTTACTCGCCGATTTAAACGTGAGCAGCGAGTTTCATATCTCTTAACTCTTTACCACTTATAACTTAACGGATCTCTCGCGGCCAGCACATTCATCTGTGAATTGCGATTAATATTATAGGTATATGAAATAATCTGAATATCCCGATGAAAAAAGCCCGACTGGCCTTGGGGAGTTACAAAGCTGCACAGCCAAATAACAGCTTGCGCCAAATGGTTCTGTACAATATTATTAAAGCGGAATTGCGACTCGTAAATGACATAGAGATAATTGTAAGATTTACGAGTACGCGTTCTTCCTCTTTCTCTCTATGATTAGTTCTTTCTTCCTGCGGAAGATTTATGTCCGCGCTAGATTTACATCTACGTATTAACTCGGACACATCTAACGTTGAATTCTTGCCGAGAGTACGGTCAACATGCATTTCGCGGTCAATCATCTCGAATTAAGTCGAATAAATAGCTCGTTAGCAATTCTGACGAGAGAAATCAAGCATTTGTGCGAATCTGTTAATTAAGGGCCGCCTAACGACTGTGTGTTTATTTGAGGAAAGAGATAGCGATCGCGAATGCATAAGCTATGAAAAAAAATGACGAAGGAAATATAGAAGAATCCTTTATGATTATTATAATTTCGAAAGCGCACTCTTCCCACGTCCAGAAACTTTTCGTCGACGCGCGGCAATCGTTTGTTTGTTAATTGAAATGGCGTAACTCTGCGCAATGCGACGACGTGAGAAAATGAAAGTGTTTTTTTTATAATCCACTGTAAACTCATATTTTCTATTCTCTCGATTCTGCATATTATGCCAATCTATTTAATTTCCTCTGAATAATAACCTTTATATATATATA
>NW_017305485.1:785452-791766 GCF_001594115.1 Trachymyrmex septentrionalis
CTTAGGTCTGGTTTTTTATTTTCTAATTAACTTGTGATTAGATTCAACCTGATAATAATGTAAAAATTGTGTTTTTCTAGCTATGAATTATTATTAATAATAAATCTAAACTAATGGCAATACATAATTTTTAAAATCCTAAGAATATTATCGTTATTAAGTGATACGGTATTAACATATAAATTTTTGCTATTAATGCGTAAATTTTGTAGAAGAAACCAGGCTATCCAAATTAATATAAAAAGACAAAATTTTTAAAAGCTTGTTTCAGCAGTTTTTAAAAGGGCAGAACCTCCTAATGATCACTGAAGGCATAACGCTCACTTGTACGTAAAAATTAAAATTTACGTGTCAATAGAAGATTTTAGGATTAAAGTTATCAAAACCATCAATTTAGTGAGTAATTCGTGATTAAGCTAGAAAAACACAATTTTTACATTATGATCAAGTTACGATTGAAAGTTATGATTAGTTAATCCAGACAACACATCGAGACACAAGACGTCTCTGAGACGTCTTTTAGACGTCAAAGGCGTCTTATGTCTCTCTTTTGGATACTTTGTGTTGTCTGGGAAGGTTAAGATCTAAAGCACATAGTCAGAAAATGAAAAACCAGGCCTAACAGTGCACTGGCAGTAAAAGCCGAGACTCATTATTCATCTCACTATTTTGTGCATTATAATTTTGAGATTCCTCGAATCGTCGGGATTGCCCTTCGCGTCGGCGTGAGAGCCTCGCGACTCCGCAAACCAACCGGCGATCAATGCAGGATAATACAGGATAATAAGTATAATCGGATGTCTGATGGCTCGCGTAACGAAAGACGGGTAACATATTGTCCTGTTAGGGATCCCGTGTCAGGGAGGAGGACTTCGTACACTGGGGTCGGTCGGTTGGTCCCGTTTCTCCGTCGGCCGCAGGACCCCCCCCATGGGAACATTTCACACCGGTAACCACCGCTAACCCCCTCGCCCTCGACCCGCCCCTTCTTACCCGGCGGCAGTCACCCTTCGTAGTTTTGGTTACGCAAAGTCGATTTAGTCGGGGATGGTTTGCTCGCTGATTTATAACGTATGGAGCCGTGCATGCACTAAGTCACGCCTGGAGAATCGCTCCTCTCGATCGTTCGCTATCGCTCTCGCGAAGAGGTCAGAACGGCCACGTCGATAGAGCAAGCGCATTTATCGCGATATATAACCACCGGGTATGGAAACAGCATCACCAGCAGGATTCTTCTTTTCCCTCTTTTTTTATATTTATTATATATCTTTCGCATGAGAGAATATTTAAAATTACGAGGTAAACTAATCGCGTAGGCAGACTTGGCGGCCTCGGCGAGAGGCATCGGGTCACGATATTATAATGTTACAAGTTACCTACGCTTGACACATACTCGGCTTATACAGCATTCGACGTATTAATAAACGTCAGCATTAATAATATACGAGAGAGAGGCAGATTTATTTGGTATCCGCGATTTTATTTCACCCCCGCTAGCGCATGTCCGATGAACTTTTGATAGCAGAGGCTTCGCACGTGTGAAACGCGAGTCACCCCGTCACATTAAAATCCTCCTCTGCGGAAATTAATCTTTTCTACCGATGGAGCAACGCCTATCAACACATACCCACATATGTTCCCGGAGGCTGAACGGGTTGTCGGTTTATTAATTAAAGATCGCACGCTGCAACAACGCAAAGACGGAGAATTTCTGCCGTCTTCATCGTTTCATGACTGCATGAAAAAAAAAACAGTATTGTGATATACATATAGTTATTAAAACTTTAGTGAAGTAATTTCAATGAAATATTATAATTAATCAAAATATATTGTAATTTAAACTTACTAAGATTTGATTTTTCTAAACTATAATTTTTTCTAATTATCACCTTACGCGTTATTATCTTCGAAATATTATCTGTTTTCTATTTCTAATTAAATGGTTGGTTACTATTATATTTGGTAATATTTAATTAAATATTGCGCCAAACTGTTGAACGAGATACATTTGATTTTACTTCTTTTTTTTTTTTTTTTTTTCAATATAGAGGACGGTCACTTCCACTTCTTTTTCGCTACCACGTTCTTCTCCCTCCAGTCCTTCCTTCACCTCCCTCTTCCAGACACGGCACGTCCTTCGGCTGAGATGAAGATACTAGAGGTGGGCGGACTTCTCCGTACATAAATCGTTGGTCTCCGTAAGCAGGCGACCGAGGTGCTAGGTTGAACGCACTAGATGAACGCACGCGCTTGCTTGCGTGTGTGTTGCAGCCGCATTGTTAAACATTGCACCTACGAGATGTATCTGCCCGGCGGCGCCTTCCACCCTCACCTGACGCGACGTCTCGGTCTGCACTCGCACGACTACCTTCCTTCGCCGGTTACCGACCATCTGATTTTCTTCCGAGCAGAAAGAGGTGCTCCTCCATCAATTCTATGCCAATGTTATAATTCAACTTCGCCAAAGTAATTCGGGAAAGGAATGTTTACTGGATTGTTAGAAGAGATTGATAATAAAGTTTCTAGTGCACTGAGAGAAATTAAGTGTTTGATATTTGTAACTATAATTGAATAATAAAATAATTGTTAGAGACTTCACTTTTATACTTAACTGTTAGTACACTGAGAAAAAAATGCTGTTGATTCAATTAAAGTCTATGTTATGGGCTGTCACTAACATAAGTGATTAATTCATGTTTATTTTTATTGAAAGGCTTAAATTATTATTTCAATAATCATGGCCTTTATGTCAATAAAAATATACATGAATTACTTTTGTTAGTGACAGCCCGTAATATAGAATTAAATTGAATCAATAGCATTTGTTTCTCAGTGTAATAATAATAATTTTTATAATTCTATATATAAAAAATATATAGGTGGCATCGAAAACGACTATACACTTTTTTATACATATACAAAACTATAAATATAATAATAATTATTATAAATATTATAACTAACAACTTAAGTTTTTACTATAAAAAAATTAAGCTCCTAACTATAATTAATTTACCATGTCATAGTCATAAATATCAAACACTTTTCACTCAGAGTATAAATTTTTTATTTAAAGTGTTAAATAAAATACTAGATAAACGATAAATTATTTTATACGTTGTTATAAAATATGTATTATTCTATTTGTGCGATCTCAAAACTTTCTTAATCTCAAAGTAATAACAAAAGCGGTTCTTCAAGTTCTATGTCGTCGCTTTATGATAGGTTTGATTTTAGCGCCCTTCTCCCCAAATTATCCCACAGAGATTGTGACACGTGCCGGTCGCACCCCTCTGACAGCGATGTGCATAAAAGTCAGAGTTTGTCACAATCCCCACTTACTCTCCTTTTAGTAACCGGCTCTGGACTCACCAGATGAATTGGTGCCAAGTCACTGACGTCAACGTGCAATCGATTCATCCCGGACGGAATCAACATTCTCGAGTATTTACTTAGGATACAGCGTTTGTTTCTTTAGGATCAGTGGCGATTTGTTCCCGCTGCTTTTGCAGCTACCGAAAATAGCGTTTGTTTGAAAACCTTTCGTCACCACTAATGAATACATGCTCGGGCATTTATAATCATGGTACACACAAATCACATAAAATATGATTTAATTATTGTAATAAATTAACACTAAAAAAATATATGAAAAAGACAAGAAAATATAATTGGAATCCTTGAGCAGAATTTCTCAAAATTTTAATTTTTTAATATTAGATTTCTAATAACGTGATGATTCTATTTATATATATATATAATATATATATTTTTTACTACTTTTTTCTCTTTTTCGTACCTGAATATACCTGAATTTGTACCGCTACTATTATTCTTAATTACTATATCTAACTTAATTATTATATACAATGGAAAAACGGTTATGCTGAAATATATAAAAATTTTGCTAGATGCTTTCAAAATAGTTTGAAACCTCAAATATGATTATGTAAAACCTCAAATTGGTCGCTAGAATGTTAAAAGCTAAAATATTTTTGCAGCATTGCCATCAACAATTAACGTTTTGCATAATTATTTTGATAGTCGAACAAAATTATTTTCAGATTTATATATCTAACTAAACTTTTAGATACTTTATCAAAATCATTCTTTTGATATTTAATTTTAATGTACAATTTCTAGTGTATAATATAATTTTACTTATTAAATTTCTCTCATGTGTATCTACATGAGTTTCGATTCTTAGATATATTAGGAATACATATATGCGTAATATAGTTTTAAACTGTAGGCCTGCATAATGTATGCCGGCGTACAAAGTTTCCCATGAATCTCTGTCGATGCTTTCTAGCGTAATTCCGCGATTTAAACGGCAAGTTCGCCCCCGCGTTTGGACGCGACGGCACACGGGTTCCCATATCAGGCATGCAAAGCTTGATGTATCGATGCTCTATGACGACGGCACGAGGACGCTGAATACAGACCGCCCACCCCTCAAAAGGCAAGCGTCATCTCTCGACGCTGCAAAGTTACCCCTAATAGGCGGATTAATCTCCGATAGTGGCGAATAGGCTAACTGAAGTCACGTTGCGCAAGAGGTGCATTCACGACAGATTTATTCTTCTCGCCTTCGCCTCGCCCTCCCTACTGATGTGTACACATCGTTATTATTCATCTCCTGTCGCACTGTCTTTTGTATCAATACAATACATTTTGTTTCTACCGTTATACATCTCCCCGTGGACATTTTTTTTTACATCTTACAGTCACAACGAGATCCTCGATTAATGGCGAACGGATACTTTTTTTAAACTTTTATCTAGGCAATCTAATGTTTTTCTAGCAAACGCAAACGTTATTTCTCTTTAAAAAACGTGTAATATAATATTATCTGTAGCGTCTTATGAAAACTAATAATAATAATAACTAATAATAATAAACTAATAATAAATTGTATCTTTGAAACTATTTTTTTAATTTAATCATAATCTTAAATTAGATACGATTTAAAATTATTTCAATAAAGTATTTTAATAAATGATGTAATTAAAAATTATTCTATCAATTAAACGTATCTAAATCATTCACAATTCTCCGAATTCTATTTTACTGGTCATTTCTCGAACCTCCCGGTTCTCGATCCGGAGTTCCAGACGTTGACCGCGTCTCGAGTATCTAAATATCTCAATACCTTCGGGGAGCTCGAAAAAGAAACGGAGCGATAGAACACTGAGACCGGCTCTTCGAGATGTATCTCAAACAAGATCTTCTTGTTCGTTTAAGAAAGTCCAGTGTTCGTGAAGTTCTTGGAGGGCGGCCCAAAATGGAATCATCGATCGATAGCCGATCGGCTCGCGGGGCAAACCTTTCAATCATGCGACACCTATCAACCACGGGGCTCCCAGTGTTCAAATGAGACCCTATGCTCCGAAGCGGGCCACGAACGAAAAAGTGCTCGGCCCTACACGATGTTATCAGTGATTCATGAGAAACATTCGGATATATATTTGGATCGTCCCGGTAACGCGGCTCTCCCGGCTCGCGGTGAAACGACCGCGGTAATCTATGGCATCTCGCTTGGCCGGCTAGATAAACGGCGAATTGCAGCGAAATTCCGTGTCGAAAACCGAGGCTTATAATTGGACGATGGTCGTGCGACGGATCGATCATAAAGATTGCCGCGCGATTGTTTCAATTATATTTCTGTTTGACACCGTCATATTTGCAGGGCGTTTTGCAATTTATACAAAGCTACATATCTAGACTAAAATTGTATATTCTCAGAAACTACGATAAAGACGTAAAAGAATTTTAAAAGCAACGCACCGCTAAGTCTCATCACACATTTTTTAACAAGTATTATTAATATTTTTATATTATAATTTCATTGGCGTGTATTTTTAGAAATAAATCACACTTATTATGATTTACACACTTAAAAATGACTATAGCAATAATGACAAAACATATATTTTGTTTATGAACTCATTTGCGTCGTTTAATTAAGATGATTATCCTTTCACAGTTATTCTATATTATTTTGTCGCGTATCTGAATATTGTGAAAAATGTCGCATAAAAATGAACACACATAATGACATAACAATTTTTTTTTTCAATTAAAATGCTATCTTATTTATAAAAACATAACAATATCAAGGAATATAATGACAACAAGTAAATATATCTATTTTTATTAATTAAAAAGATGTATAGCAGAACAAAGTAAAAGAAAGCTCAGGTATGCCACACTTAGGAGTGGCACTAAAGGGTTAAGAACTTCCTGGAAATATAACTGTGCTACTAAATTCTAATTCAATACGTATATGTAACATATACGAGTATATATATATA
>NW_017305485.1:791866-795523 GCF_001594115.1 Trachymyrmex septentrionalis
AAGAAGTACCTGATTAAATAATAATTTCTATTCTTTTCTTTTTTAAATACACACAACTTTACAAATACTTCTACAAAATGTTAAATTTAGAGACCTGGATATCAGAGTCTGGCTATGAGCAATTTTGACAAAGTGTGAGAAAAATGTAAGGTATATTTAGATATTACTATCTTTTTTTTATAAATGTATATGCTATATTATTCTAATTTAGCTTTATTATCTTATTCATTCTAATTTACTGAAGTTGATAAAAACGACCGGCCAATTAAAAATTTGTCATCTCATGGCCAGATTATTATAGAGTTTCTAAAATATATAAGAATCATTCAATAATTTTTTTAAACATATATATTTAAAAGTGATGAAAATTAATTCAAGACACTAATAACCTATCGTGTATTAAAGAACTGAAAATTATTGTATGTATTAAGGGTTAATATACATATACAGTGAATGCAAAAAGTATTCGTAGAGAAAATATTGTTTAAAAAATTTTATTTTTAAAAAGTAAATATCCACCGAGACATGCATGAGTAATTGATGTCAAATCGACATCGATACGATGATTTCAACATCAATTTGACATCGATTCGACGTTTAATTGACGATTATTTCTTGCTGGGTAATTAACAATTTATTCATAAAGAATAAAATAGATACTGTATGTTTCTTAAAATTATATATATCAAAAGATGTGCATTAATTACAGAAAATATATTATCTAAAAAGTAAGCGAAAATTAAAAATTGTATTGTTTGGATCCTCAAAAAGTATTGGTATAGTCAAGAAATTTAACTTTTAAAATCAGGAATACGAAGCTCGTTTGCTTATGTTAGAACAGAATGTATTCGTTGTATAAAGTTGTTAATTAATGTTTATTTTCTACAAATAAGATTTTTTTATAAAAAATTTCCTTGTACAATACTTTTTGCTCTCATTGTATGTATAAATATTTTATAATACGTTAAAATACATACAATATGACATATCGTTCTTAATCGAACGAGATTAATTATCTTAAATGACTCAACGAGTCCACGAAATAAGGTGCAAAATAGGTAATCCTTTAATTAAGATACTAGTTTACAGTATAAAGGATATTTTTTTTAATTTCCGTAAGTTAAATGCTTCATCATGGCGGCGCGACGGGTCGTTGGCGCGCGAAATGCGGCGTTCGTTTTTGCGTATGACGTAGCAGACGTAGCTTGTTGTACTGTAAACAAGGTCACCCGCGCGCTCAATTCTGTTATCATTTGCGTAGCGATGCTCGAGCGGCCAGGTAGTAGTGCGTATCCCTCCGTGTGAGTTATTATCCCTTGTTGTGCAAATTTTCTGAAAGACGCCAAACGAGATCGTTCCTTATGATTAATTATTGAAGATTAGTAACGTAATCATCTAACTTTCTCACTTAAAGACTCGCGAGAATATCGAAGCTGTATTTAAAGAAACAGACATTCTTCACTTACAATTTCTTGCTTTTTTGGATATAATTTATTCATCGTTTCCAAATTCAAGATACACACAAGAACAGAAATGCCTAGTCATTTGAGCTTACCGAAATATCGGGACCGATGTGATCAATTACATGGCGTAAATTCGTCAATCACGCAGCATAAATTCGGCGGATCGCTGAAACGCGTATCTCATGAGATCTGCTGCGGAATCAAGATCCATTGCGTGAATAATCGACAAGATAATGGCGAGTACAATCCTCGTTTTAACAACTCTCTTTTTAACCGTTTTACGACATGAGAAACGATACCTCGATGAAAATAAAAAGCGTAAGTCGAATGTCAGTCATATTCTCAGAGGAGAATAACAGAAGCGTAAACCAAAGAATGACCGAAAAAATCGCTTGTTTTTGGGTCCAAGATTTTGGGATTGAATTGTGTGCCAAATTTTACTTTATAATGAGACATTAATCACAGAGAGATGATTCAAGTTAAGGTGATAATTGTTATCAGAGCTGGGGAAGGGGGTGAAATCAAAGTCCATTATGGGTCTGCAAAGTCCGGTATTTTAAGAAGGTTGATCCAGCTGGGTGTATATTAATTGCCCACATTACTAATTGGTTAATTTAAAATAATATCTTATCGGTAAAGCAGTTAAAAATCACTAAGAATCGGTCGATATGAGTAAGCTTTCAACGTCACTTATTCTGGTAATTTTGTAAAATTTGTTTTGAATGTAAAAAACGGATTTTTGCATACACATAATACGTGATCCCTCCCCCCGTGATTGTCACCTCAACTTGAAACTTTTTTGTAATTAATACCTCATTGTAGAGTATCATTTAGCATACAGTTCAGTCCAAAAATTGAAGGCTCAAAAGCAGAAAAAATCACGTTTTTTCGATCACTCTTTTTATAAGGTTAAAATTGAAATAACAAAATGTAAAAAAAGTTTACATTTTGTTATGTCAATTCGCTTTCTGAAGCTTCTGTTTCTTTACATTTGATTACATTCCAATTTTTATTTTCACTGAAATAATTGCTCTAATAACGACGCCACGTCCCATATCTACTTTTGCTATTATTGTACTCATTGTAAGAAAAATATTTTGATTAAAATAACGAAAAGATTCAACAAGAATGGCATTTTAGAGACTAAATAGGATTTCTGATTATGACACAACCAGAAATTCTGTGTTTGATTTCACTAAAATACCATTCTTGTTAAACCTTTTTGTTGTTTTGATCAGAACACTTATTTTTTAAAGCTTAAAAGTGAATTCGGTGAGACATTACTGGCGCTATTTGTGTCATTCTATCTTCATTATTTATTAGACGTAAAACATGGATAGAAATACACAAATAGCGCTAATAGTGTCTCCCCGAATGCACCTTAAGGCATACAAAAACATGGACTATATTATTTGTTCAAAGTTGCGCGAAAGAGAGTGCACAAAAGTGCAGATAGAGGAGCAACAGGTGCAGCGTCACCGCGGCGAACGACGCGTGAAGTTAGCCGAATTTCAAATTTCCCCCGCCGCATTCACTCATCATCGGTCAAATCAGTTCGCGATATGTCGTAGGAGAACTGTGCTCTTTATACGTTTGTACATCTTTTTTTCATTTGTTACTGCTCGTTGGTTGCAATGCAACGAAGTGCACGTCGCGTATGGTTAACCGCGTACGGGAGTGCCGAGCAAAGTATCGCGCGATCGTCATGTTCGGATTATCAGTGAGCGCGCGATCGTAACTTAACCGCGTTTTTGCGTGCGAGTGCCATGGACAAGGAGCAACGAGGGAACAAGAAAGGAAGAGGAGGAGGAGGAGGAGGAGGAGGAGATCTGGAAGGTAACGGCGGAGCACCCACGAGGTAAATAATTTTCTTGTATGCTTATTTCTTAATGCTTAATTAAGAATTGTCCTTGGAATTAATTATTTAGTCTTTAGTCTCATAACGTTAAGAGCCGCATTCCGCCATCTTGCATTACTGCAGTGAAATTAAATATACTATATGTATATAATATTTTCCACATATTTAAAATTCATTACCTTGAATTATTTATTATATGAAAAAATTGGAATCTTCATTTGTAAAGCATTATTAAAGTCTCTCGAAAGGAATTATTTTTAGAAATTATATAAATATTCTATTTTGATTAAATATTAATTAAATTTTAATAAAAAATTTTATTTTAATTAATATTCT
>NW_017305485.1:795899-799597 GCF_001594115.1 Trachymyrmex septentrionalis
TATTTTTTTAAATATTAATTATTTAAAATTAATTATGAAGTGAAATTAGGGCAATTGAGAGCAAACGCAGTTAACTATAGCGTATATCTATTAACATATATTATTACATAAAAATAATTATTTTATACATACATAGTTTCTTGGTTAAAACAATACATACAAACGTTTCGACTTATATTTAAGCCAGTAGTCCTTAGCGCGTACAACAGTAAATTGAAGTCATGGATTCTTGGTGGTTCAGAGTTAATTGTACGATTTGAACATTGAGAAAGAACTTTTTAACCAGCTACGAAACTATTAAGATCGAACTACACAAGTGAAGATTTGTCGTATACCAAAAAGATTAATAAATTACGATTAACATTCATGTTTAATTATAAAATACGTTAGAAATAGTTCTAGTATCAAAAATTCAAGTCGAGTGAACTTTGTCTTTACTAATAATAAATAAATGTGTTAAGGAGTTCTGCGCTGCGACATTTTTTTTGCAACACTGACTCAATTGTCACTCGCTCTTTGTTATTCTTTAGAATTAAATTCCAGTCCAAAGATTTTAGAGAACATCTGTTTTAGTGTTCTGTGCAACAGAGAGAGAGAGAGAGAGAGGGGGGGGGGGGGAGGGAGAGAGAGAGAGAGAGAGAGAGAGAGAGAGAGAGAGAGAGAGAGAGACTTGCTACACAAGTCTTCGTTATTAGAAATTCTGACATTAATTAATAAAATTAAGAATATGCTGCTATATTATACGATGATCGCGGGATATTATGTATAGTGCGGGAATGACGATGACGGCGACGATATATTGTATATTTCGTGGCCTCCCGAAGTTCCACTTCCACGGGTGGAGCGTGTTCCGGAGCGTGAAAAAGATCGCGCCGTGTCACGCGACGTGCTCGCCGTTCTCATTGGTTCGACTTTCCAACAAAGATCGTGAACGCCCCCGCGCACGCACACGGACCGGTGTTCTCGTGACCGATGATAATATTCTTAGCTACCATTTTCATTCTATCCCCCTTTTTACCTGTTTCATATCGCCATTTTGCCGATCAGTATCCGAAGAGGAGACATCCAATAAATTACGTACAAATATCGTTTACGAACGAGACGTTTATCGAAGAGTTTAGGCTGCCTAGCGCGTTAGAGAACATTACAAATTTTAACACCGGCATTCATAGTCCGTTCTTATTTCAAGAGCGTCTTAAATAATATCTTAAGATACTAATACGACTCTCTGATTGGTTCATGGCATCTTAAGACTATACTTAAGACAATCCTAAATATAAGATCCGATTATGAATATAATACAATAATAGTGGCTTAAGTTTACTTTATAAAATGTTTCAATAGCTAAAACGAGGTCAAAAGTAAAAATAATAAGAGATTCAACGAATAATGGGAAAATACTCGAATAAATAGAAAAAATTCGCGTTAGAGAATCTAATGTTTAAATGTTGCGTATTTTCGTCACTCTAAATATACATGAAAAAAAATTTTTGTCAGAGTATTCGAAAATTCAGGTAGATACAGATCTGAAAATAAATTTGTAAAACTATCGAAATAATTATGTTGGACTACTATAACATGTTGAATTAACTAGGACGCTCAAGCTGATTGTAGAATGTCAAAAACTCTTCGCAACATTGCTCATCATGCTTGAGTTTCCTACATAAATATTTTAACGGTCTAAATTATTTTCAGACACTTCAGAAAAATCGTTTTTCCCGTATATAATTTTTTTTTCCCATTTATGTAAAACGAAATCTGAAATTATTAAAATCACTTCCTGCCCCGAATTTAAAGAATCGAAAGATTCTGCAAGCGATTTTCTTCAACGCTTTTTTTTTCGTTAATATCTGGTTCAATCCGCAATTATCCGCCTTAAGGGGTGGGGGCATTATAAATTTCGCTGGCAATCGCATTGCGCGATCTTACCGGGCTGCGCATACACGTGCGCCTACGAGGGGAGTATGCAAAACGTGAGCAGCAGATATCGGCTTAAGCATAAATTCCTCAAGCGTTGTGACACACGTACGCCGCGGCATAATCTCACTAACGGCGTGCGTTAGGGATGAGGCAGCGAGAGACGGGTCAAATCTGCGCAAACCGCGCAATATCGTCTCAGATTTATGGCCCGGTGAAGATAGGTCGACGCGATACTCGTCACACGATGAATCGGCAACGACGTTCATCGGCAACGCGCGACCACATCTCGCGCGCGCGCATCTCGATCCGGATTCCTAATTGCCAAAATTGGCTCGTGCCTGCGCCGCGGTTATCGATTACGTTGTCCGTATTGAGCAACGTTACAAAGCGAATTTTTTAAACTTTGTTGAAACCTTAATATTAAATCTATAACTCTCGCAGCAGCTTCTTGCATCTTGCATCTTTTATCTTCACATTATATCTTTTCTATCCGAGTGAAAATGAAGTCTCAGTTTTCAATACTGTTAGGTAAGGATCTCTTTCCTTTTTTCTCTCTTTTTTTTTTATCCTTTAAAGAGAGAGGGGGTTTAGTTTTAAAATTTTACAACTTTTCGTTAAGTAACATTTGTTAATTTCATTGTATTCCTTGCTCCAAAATGTGAGCACTGTTTCAGCGCTCACTACAGCGGTTTTCCTGTAAAGGTTAATCATTTGAATACAATAACATAAAGTTTTGCATTACGCTATATAATTTAACATATCAATATTTAATTTAATTTAATATATAAATACATGAAAAATGTAAAAAAGCCCATCAGAGCCTACATCAGACTCTCATTGTATCTCTGTCGACACCACAAGTCTTTTACGTGAAGCCGCGAGAAAACGCTTACATGTGAGTGGATATAATAATAATTTTCGTTTCGTGTTTCTTTTGAATGACTACACAGCAATTCTGACAATTTGATGAGCGATGTGATTCTACGTAGTGACGCAATGCATATAACTTCGGTTTTACTTTATATAAGTTTTATATTATTATTGTATAATGTAATAATTTTGATAATCATTGGGCTATTCATTACATAGTTAATTTGGCATTTGGATAAAGAAGAACGAACAAATTGTTGGGAATCATCAACTTGGAATGTGCGTTAATTATGTAATTTCGATTTATATTGATAAGGACCCGAATTGAAGGGTTGAAACGTATATTTTATTTGTTTTGTTACGTTCACACGAAAAATAAAGAATTTTTGTGCATAGCTGATGTGGACTTTTTTTTACATTTTTCACTGATAAATTCTTTCGAGTCTCATTATATATATTTATATAAATATGTGTGTTTATCGAAGAAATAAAACATTAAGAAATTCCGATAAGGATGAAAATTATTGCGTAAGCGTTACAATTATTGAAAGCATTATAAGTTAAGCCATTATGATTTATCGCAACACTATTAACGCTATTACATACACATATAACGAACATTGCGAAGTCTCCTGCAGCTCGCGAGTATAACGAAACGAAAGCTCCCGTGCAGCCGCTGTCTTCGGGGTGGCTTATTACGTCAGTTACTCGTTAACGTGCGGCTTACATTGTGCGGTGTGGTCCAGGCGTGGGGTCGATAATATAAAACCGAAGAATGCTCCGGGAGGAGCACTCGACGCGAAAGTGCGCATTGTCAGGCACGCGCTAGCACTACAGATGCCGCATGGCACTTCCCTCAAGTGCAATCGCATATGCTGCGAATCAGTTGCAAAACTTATATATATATA
>NW_017305485.1:799697-801668 GCF_001594115.1 Trachymyrmex septentrionalis
GCGATTTAAACGGAAGTTCTTACATCTGCGAAAGAATTTGCCTGGTTACATCTCGAGCGCGAGGCAGGGAGGGTACGAAGACCTGTGAAAAAGCTGGAAACGTGAATGATTACGAAACGTATTGAGAATCGTGTGAAGAATCTAGGATTCCCATAATTATTAGAAGAATTCGCGAGGAATTGTATCTTTCGTATATCGCGTTTTTAAAAAGCGCGAAGTATCTTGCTTTGTTTTAAGTAATTTAAACAATTCAACTGACGCAAGCATTTACAACGCATTATTGTGTCTAACTGCGAGCGCGTTATCTTATCATCGCTCTTTTTTTCCCATAGAATTCAGAAAAGCTTCCGGACTTAGACACATAGCAGAATACATTATAAGGTTTATTATGTTTAAGTCCCTGATTTTTAAATCCTGTACATATTCTCTCGCGCGGTTGTAATATTTCCATGATATTCACGACACGATAGATGTTTCATTCCGGGCGTGGCTCGCTTAATTACGAACCGCGAATTCAAGCTGTTGTCTAGCTGCAAATCCGTTTCTGCCACTATTGTAACGTGACGATACAATAAGGACGTCCAGTCCAGCGTTATTGGCCGATAGATGAACAAGAGGTTTAAGGGGATATAAAATCGAGAGCACCGTGGTGGTCCACGCCAACCTTTTCTCCGCGGACCCCTTTCTTCCGTTTCTCTGGCGATCCTCTACACAGAGCCGCTGTGTAAATTGAAACAATAAGGCTCAACTACTAACGTGCAACTCTTCGACACTCGAGTCATCCCCGAAGTACGCTTTGTGGGTGCACGTGCCCCTGTCACACACGACGATGGCTGCGGTAGGTAGGTTTGAGAACGAGGACGCTTGTTACTGTTACGGAAAATCGAAGTCGGCAATTTAAGCTCAATATGCTACGGATATTTTGATTTATACATCACATACATTTTTGTGAATGGTAATATGAATATTTTGGGGAAAAAAAAAATAAAACAATTTAATGATAATAAGAATAGGGATAATAAGAAATAACACAAGAAACAAAAGTAAATTATATACATTGTTACATAAAAAAATATCAAAGGAGCAATGGTCACTCGATCCCTTGAGTTGAATAACATTTTGTTATTTTTAACTTTTATGTGTATCAAAAAAATGTAAATCATTTGATCCATTTTAAAGTCTATTTATTAAAACGTGTATACTTATGTTAGTAAATAATAAATTAAATTTGAGTCAAATTTAATATATTTTCTTGAGTTAAAATCCATTGTTCAACTTTATTATTTTAGTTAAATTAACATTGAGTAGAAGTAGTAACGACCTACAAAAATAATTAAAATTACTTAAATTGGTTATAATTGATATTAATTTTTAACGAATTTAACGGTATACATGCTTGATTTAAATAAAGCAAAATAACAAAAATTAAAACTCGTTTAATTAAGACGATAAAAAAATATTTAATCTTGAATCGAATTTAAGCAACAATTCAAACATTTCTTCTCTACATTCATATATCGTTATACAATGACGTGGGTATAATACTCGTTAATTCATCCGAACTTCATAAATATCTGGGATAATATTGTGCAGTGATACTTTCACAAATTTCAACGAGCTTCCTCAATCAAGTTCCGTGTAAAATATTTCAATTAAATTTTTTTATTGCAATCTGAAAAATTTGCAATAATATAAAGTTTGTTATATTAGATTAAATCATTTAAATAATAATAAATAACTTAAGTCGTTCTGTTTTTATTCGTCAATTATATAAGGATTCCATTACAAGCTGATATTTTTTTATTCAGATAATTCAGATAATTAACTCGCTTCGTGATAAAAATATTATATTAAAGAGATATGGCTACATAATATTTTTTATCAATTATAAGAATATCGGAGTAAAATTCACGATTTAGTTATCGATCGAATGCAATCTCTGTTTCCTATTTTTCTGTAATCTTACATCTA
>NW_017305485.1:801768-809306 GCF_001594115.1 Trachymyrmex septentrionalis
GCAATTCACGATCGAATGCAATCTCTGTTTCCTATTTTTCTGTAATCTTACATCTAAACTTCACTCTTCCGAAAATCGACTGGATATTCACCACAATTTTCGTTGAACCGTTGTCTCTCGCGCCGTAACGACATTCACGTTGACAAAGGAAGCGGCGATCTGGCAAAAGGGAGGCGCGCGGAGGGTGTCAAAGTGGGTAGGGTCGAAAACCCCGAGTAATCTCGTTAATTTGCGTGCCGGCGAATTCGCTCGTCGCCAGCAGTGCGCGAGAGGCAGGAGAATCCTTGCCGGAGATCCTTGCGGGGATTCTGCCGGAGGGTCGGAAAAGCCGGGCGGGGATGCGGCTGTATAGAGGGACGATAACGGAGGACCTCGGTTGTCTGATGGCAAGATGGCGTCCCACGATAGTGACGTCACGGCTCGGTTGAGGCGGAGCGGCGATGAGGAGGGTGGCTGGAGAGAGACACGAATAGGGAAGGCGAAAAGGCGAGGAGGGATGATGAGGTGGAGAGAAAGAGAGAGAGAGAGAGAGAGAGAGAGAGAGAGAGAGAGAGAGAGAGATAGAGATGGCTAAACCGTGATATTGGTAAGAGAGGAAAAGTCAGATGGAAACGCAAAGGGAAAGAGGAGAGTGAGAGGGATGGAAAACGGGAGCATCGACGGAGAGAGAAAGGTAATAGGGACATACGAGGGTAGGGGAAAGGAAGAGGAAGAGTCTGCGATGGAAGTGAGAGTAGCTAGGGATGAAAGAGGCGCGAAGTCTGAGAGAGAAAGGAGACGAAGAGAATCCACGAAGGGAGGAACAAGTGAAGGCACGAGGAAGACAGGAGCAAACTAGGGAAGGGTGGGAAGAGTGGCGAGAGAGGGAAAGAGAGAAAGATCGAGGAGCGGAACAGTGGGCGCATGAAGGGTAGAGGAAGAGAGAGGGATAGAGGAAGAGTGAGAGAAGAGTATAATATTGATCGCATCTCCGCGGACAGCATCTACCCTCTGTTGACGGGGTTGTTACTTTCGAGGATTTAAGTTTGATTCGTCGTGGCGTCTCGCCGGGAAGATCATAGGCGTGACTACTTGCAAACCAATATGGCTTCGCCTTACGAAAACTATTTCAATCTTTAGATCATCAATATACGAAAAGAATGGTTTTACTAAAGCATTTAATAATTTAGCTAGATAAAGATCTGAAAATTACTTTGTTGAACCAATCAGATAATTATGTACGAACGTTGAAATTATTAGAATGTCAAAATTTCTGCAGCATTGCTCATCATGCCTTCTGTTTGCTGCATAATTATTTTGATTCAACAAAATTATTTTCAGATCAATTTTTACATTCTAAAAAATATGAGAGGTGTGAACTTGTAACACCACGCGGTGTCTATATAATTCTCACTCGAAATTAAATTAACATGATGTAGATTTAACTTTATGGATTTTAAATCCACACATTCATGGTGTTAAATCCACACCATGATGATGTCGATATAAATACCAGGAGTTTTAAATCTACATCATGTTGGTGTTAAATTAACATAGTGAGAATTATATAGACACCGTATGGATATTAAATTCACACCAGGAATGTTAAATCCACATCGACAGAGTGGATTTTTTAGAATGTAAATAATTCTTTACATGTATATATACCAAAAATTTAAGTGTATTAATTACGAATAAGTATAAAGAGTACTCGCGATTAATTTATACAAAATTAACATTGATTTTGAAAATACACGTGGCTCGGATATCGTAGCTCACCGCGCCGCATCTGATACGCGTGCTCGATAATT
This sequence comes from Trachymyrmex septentrionalis, assembly GCF_001594115.1. Classification (NCBI taxonomy): domain Eukaryota; kingdom Metazoa; phylum Arthropoda; class Insecta; order Hymenoptera; family Formicidae; genus Trachymyrmex; species Trachymyrmex septentrionalis. Next base: position 803,559 of record NW_017305485.1, read on the forward strand.
AGTTGATGTTAATGTGCTAACTACATTAATGACATTCAGTAAGGTGTTCCTGAGGACAGTGAGAAAGAGAACGAAAAAATACATGTACGTTTGAAATTAAGCGTCCGATCAGGATAAATAGCCGCTACATAGCGACAGCTGCTTTTTAGACACACCCGTTTAATTCAAGGTGATATCATATTTTCGATCCTGCCCCGTTCAAGCCGCCGGCTTGCGGTAAATGTGTCGTCGCTAAAATGGCGGTCGGGGGAAACGTAATCGGGAAATATCATCTAGCGACGCGACGCGTAAGTCCTTCCTTAAACGCTCGCGTGACGCTGCGTTTGCGTGTTCGCCGAGGAAAGTGTACAGAATAATATATCAGAATAATGAGACACAGCATACGCGTAAGAGTTTCATGCACACACGATACTTATATCGCGCGCGGTTTATGAAAATCAGCCTCGCCCAGGATATCAATATACGTGGGAAAATCTAGTATCACGATGTGGAACTTTCGATAATATACGGCCACGTGCTTTATAATTGGCAGTTGGTGGATGTTGAAGAAGTTTGGACGAACCAGATAAGCAGCGGAATAGCAGTATGTAGCGAAACCGGCCTGGCTGGTTGCAAGAGTTGATCGCGTTTTTTTTTCCCCTGCAGCCGTCTGTCGATTGGTAGTCTCATTAACGATTCAACGGATTCAATGCCACCTGAGCGATATGACTAACCGGACGTATGCAAACCTTCATCCTGCCCGTCCGGCAGGCCGTATCTTCATACCGCCACTTTGACGCGAACTGACATTCCACGGCTGCTACTGACTAAACGAGACATTAGTATCAGTAAAAGAGACGGGCTAGGATAAAGACAACTTTCCAGTTGTATCTACATTGATCATCGAACCTTCATTTTTCCATTCTTCAAATATAGAGAGTAGAAACGTGTTCACGAGAATTTCAATTTACTATTGTAGTTTGTTGATGTTCAAAGAATACACGATGAATTTTATTGAACTGTCTGGAATCTCTGGATGTTATATTATCTCGAGTGAAAAAAGAGATATCAATAATTTAATTTAATGCAAAGAACTTCGTACTAATTATATGGAAAACTGGCTCCTGAGGAAATGAATTAGTTTTTATGTATAATACAACTTATAATGTAGCGAACGAAACGTAAATGCAAGTTCAATAATGGATAGTTTTTAGCAATAATCTATCAAAGATGCTGTACGAGGACAAATTTTATACCTTTGATGCATCATTGCTCAAAAATTATTTATTATTAAACCTCGTGTTTATGGCATCTTTTATTCACCATGTTACACTCATAAAAATTTAATAAAGGCCAATTTATTATAGAAAGGCAGTAATTAATTACTTTATCTGGAGTACCAAAAGTACCGAACGGTGCTTTTGATACTTAAAACAAGTAATTAATTATACTGCCTCTCAGCATTGGCCAGCATTATTATAAATTTCTGTAAGAATATAAACTATATTATATTTATTTAAGAACTAACTCATTCGCTTTTATAGAAAGCTACGATTCAAAGAAATTCCAAATCAATCAGATGAAAGCGTATTTTTGTAATTCGTCGTTTTTGAAAAAAAAATTCCGTTTCCCACATTAGAAAATGACATCGCATTAATCGATGGGTCTGCGATTGTGCACGGCGGAAGCCACTCGGTGGACGATGCCTATCGCGATTACGATTCTCGATTCGCGTCTGATAGCTCCGAGGTGGACGTAACTGCCGACATATTATTGTACATACGTGGCTTGGGCAAGCACAGCGTACTCAAGAGCGGAGCGAATCGCGCGGTATTATGTGTATTGGTTTGGCATCGGGAGAGAGGTTGGTTCAGCCAGATACGCGATATAGGTGCAATCTTCGCACGCATCGACATGTGTATTTAAATTAGTCGCTTCTACGGTTGGTAGAACCCGATAGCTGGAGGAAGCACTCCGGGTACCACAGGAGAACCACAGGGCTACACGCTTATACGTGTATAGGAACACACGCGTGTATATATATATATATATATATATGTATGTACACGCACGTATCGTGACACGTAACCGGGATGCGGGACGAAGAGGCGTGCACACACACAGGAGCGACGTGTAAGCTGTCTGGGCAGCTTGTATTCAAATTAACTCCCCGAGAAGCTGTTAATTAGCGGTCCTATTGCACCAGGGCCTTTCATTAGCGGGCCTCGCGCTTCGTTATCCGCGTGACTCTTAAATATCTCGCACTCACCCGCGTGGCGGGTACGAATTATCCTTCAGGAATTAAAAGCGTTTGTAGACGCCACTGACGTCACCTGCAATTTCGGCTACCGTCTTTAGTTCTCGGCGAACTGAGAAAATTCCTCAAATACGAATTGAATTACGTTTGACTTACGGTCGTGCGTCAGTTTGCGTTATTTACGCGAACCACCGTGTTTCGTGAACAAGCGCTGACTCGAATATGGGAAAATATAGATTTTTTCCCAACAATATTTAAGGATCGGTCGACGGGTGTAACGTGGATAAAAGCTCGTAAATAAGGATATAATCCTTGTGTGCGGGAGAAATTTTCTGTAAGCGTGCCGCGCACAACGCAGCACGCGTCGTAACTCCGACGTGGTGTTCGTTAAATCCACATTGAATCAATCCTGAAATCCATATCCTTCGCGCGGCGCGTCGATAACGCCGGCGAGCGAACGAGAGAACGGAGTTCTGAGAGCGGCATTCACAAAAGCCGCGGCTGTCAGTCACACGTCAGCTGGCAACAATATCCATTGTAGTAAAGTGAATCGTAATACCTTGCGGGTTATGGACGTACGTATCTGATACGATAACGCGATATCGAGATGACACTGGCGCACCGACTACCAGCCGCTGGAAGCGTGGCTGCCAGCGACGAGAGAGCGATAATCGTGAGACTTTTGAATGTTATCTATCTCGAGAGAGAGAGAGAGTGGAAGTTCAGCACGTAAAAGACTGCGGACTTGTTGCTCTCGTACGCGCCGCGTTGCTCTCATAACAGACATGCGATATTGATAATAATTCAAGGAGGGGACTCGCTTGTTCGCGATATTGCTCTTAATTATTCTCGAGTGATTATTTAATTCGGAAACGTGCTTAACAACAAATGGCGTAAGCCCATCAGGGGAAAGAGGGGAGGGAGGGGAGGGCTTTCCTGAAATTTTCGCAAGGAGGAATTAAATTATGAAAGCCATTTTTACAACGAAAAGTCAAACGCTCGTGCATGGAAGCGCATCCAAAGCGCATTATTCGTAAGAAAGTTCGTTGAAAATTCTCAAAGGTTGACTTTAACTTCAAGTTTTCGAATCCTAATTGCATTTTCGTGGGTTCGATGAACGCGGACATTTTCTTCAACTACGTTGTTTTATTTCCAGCAAATGTTTCTCACAACATTATACAATTTTAAGTTACATTATTTTAATTCTCAGATTTTTCACTTGCAAAATAAAAACAAATCGTTCAATTACTGCAAAGATAAATTTTAAGTACACTGGACGCGAATATTCAGCAGTTAAGGAAATTTCGGAGCGAGTACCGATTAGGATTACATAAACTTCGTGAGATATTATTTTGTTGTCCCCCTCCTCTAACTGAAGGCCTGTACGAATAGGTATTCTTTATCCGAGTTTCATCACCATTCAAATGATCATTATTCGGAGCAGTCCACGAATGTCACGATCCATCGATCGTCCGCGATTTCACCTTCGTCTACGCCGATCCATTTCCGCGAGAAAGCTATCCAACGTGAGGTTCGTCGAGATGTTATCCATTGGTTTTCTCTTGTAAGCATCGATTTCTCGAGATGTTTTTATTTATTAAATGTAACATACATATATATATTTCTAACTATAAAAATATTTGTCAACAAGAGCGAAATAATAATTTTATCATATTATTGTCAGCAATATGACGATAATGAAAGCTGTCGCTTTGAAACTTGATCAAGTTGTAATTATTGAAAGTTCCGTCACGTTCGTAGCCGCGGCGTTGAAATAGCTATTAGGCACGAAGCACATTGCTATTACAACTTTGTTCGCGTGCAACGCACTTGATATTTTCTGCGCGTTAAGTTTTAAATTTTTTAACTACTGACGTTCTCCTCTAGAAAAGACTGTCGATAGTTCGATAAGCGGTAGAAAGTAATAAAGGCAAATTCTTGTAGTCATCGCAGACACCCTTACGGCACAGGAAATAAATCTAATTAGATTGATGAATTTCAATACAATTTAAACAATAACGTATTCAACAATTTAAACAAACGCGAATTCAATACAATTTAAAATATATCAACCTTTCCACGCAAACTGTCGTAGCACTTATTGTAGTGTTACTCAGCTTACGTCATTTCTTTTACTTGGAAAATAATATTGTATTAGGTTGTTCGGAAAGTAATTTCATTTAATAAAACGATCCAACTGGCTCTCAATTTATTCTTAGTCTTTGACTAATCTTATAAAAAAAAAAAAGAAAGAAAATCAAATTTTTCTAACAACAGTTGCTAAAATGCATAAAATTTTTTTTGAAAAAGTTACTTTTATAAAAAAGTAATTTTTATTTTCTTAAAAGGAATGAACTCGATATAACTTGCAACTCCTCGATTGAATTATTTTTAAATTAAAGAAGCAACGTACGGAGAAACTTGGCGAAGCGAGCGTTGCGACACGAACGAAAGCATCGATTTGTGTAGCAGAGGAACAAGTTTGCCCGGATCACAAACTTGCGGCATCGAGTTACGACCGCGTCGCTTGCATGCAATAAAAAAATAGCACTTCGCTATGCGCTCGCTCGCTGTCGCTAAACGAGGCCCGACCTGTCATTACCGGCGGCTCTGTCACGTTCGCCAGTCGCACCGGCCGAAACTGCCATTAGACACGAAGCTCGTCGACGATCGTCCAGGCACACGCATGCACGTCTCTAAAAACTGATTCCTCCCCGCGATTTGAATTTTTCGCCGGCGCGCACACACGTCCGGGCTCATTTTATATATATTTTTTTCGTCGCAATTAATTAGCGGATAGCATCGCGGACCTGGCGCACGTACGAACGGCGGCCGACCGATAAAAGTAATGCTCTGGAAAAATGTTTCTCCTACGAAAGCGCGCGGGGGTTGTAGCGGCGGGAGAGGAAGAAAGAAGGAAAGAAAGGGGTGCGGAAGCAGCGAGCGAGCGCGCGATAGGGGGAGAGGGAGGAAGGTGATCGCAGGTAGGCGGGAAAGGAGGGAAAGAGAGAAAAATGGAGAAAAAGCATGGAACGGAGAGCCGAGTGTGTCCGAGTCTCGAAAGAGTCGAGGCGAGGCGAGGCGAGGCCAGGTCGGAAGCAGAGCGAGTACGCCAACGGCATAATATCTGCGCTCTCGGAGAAACGAGCGGCGCGCGCGTTCTGCATGCAACCGCGTCGTGCAGCGAAGAGGAAACGTGGGCACGGAGTTAGTACCGTAGAGGAGGCGAAGCACGGGCAGGCGGCGAGGGAGATGTATACGCTATAAAATATAAAGTATAACGTGTATATATAAGACCATAAAGCCCGATAAGGGAGCACCCTAGATATACTGTGGCCGCGCCGCAGTTACCGCTTGCGGTCGCGCACGCGAAAAAGGGCCGGCGAAATTAGAATTTTTACTGTGGCCTCTCTCTCGCTGCGAGGAAGCGAAACAATAAAAGGCGAGATACTGCAGGCTATCGGCTAAGAGCGACGATTATTTATGCGTCATCTTAAACATATATATATATA
>NW_017305485.1:809406-810434 GCF_001594115.1 Trachymyrmex septentrionalis
AGGAATATGTTTTTTGTGACGTGAAAAAAACATTTCGAAAAATCACGCTGATGAAATAAACATTTAATAAAAGCATGTTGAAGAACAGAGACATAAAAGCAAAGGAGCGATAAAAACTTCTTCAAGAACGATTATTAATCCGTAACAGGAATATGTTTTTTGTGACGTGAAAAAAACATTTCGAAAAATCACGCTGATGAAATAAACATTTAATAAAAGCATGTTGAAGAACAGAGACATAAAAGCAAAGGAGCGATAAAAACTTCTTCAAGAACGATTATTAATCCGTAACAGGAATATGTTTTTTGTGACGTGAAAAAAACATTTCGAAAAATCACGCTGATGAAATAAACATTTAATAAAAGCATGTTGAAGAACAGAGACATAAAAGCAAAGGAGCGATAAAAACTTCTTCAAGAACGATTATTAATCCGTAACAGGAATATGTTTTTTGTGACGTGAAAAAAACATTGAGTTCTTGAGGCTCAACAATTTTCTTCTCAGATACTTGTTTCTGTTTAAAAATTGCTACATTTGAACTTAACATAGATATAGTACGATATAATTAATCTACATCGATAGAACAAAAACTGTGGAAAATAAGATCGTGAAGAAGTAGAAATATTCCAAATCACTGCTTGTCTCTTAATATACATGATGTGGATCGTTCGTATTCCAAGTTGGTTTCTATCGATATACAAAAATTACATAACTTTTATACATGTTTTAATACCTTTAAAAAAATATTTGTAAAGTTCTTTGTATTTGAAAAACTATGCATATATGTATAATGATTGTTAAAATTGTGAAGGAGCAGCTCAACGTTTTGAAAACACAAATCAAATTAAAGGAGCTACGAGCCAATGTCAATTATATAAATAATTACTAAACAAACGTTTCCATCTCCAACGAGGTCACTTTCAATAAATTTGACGAAAATCATCCGCACAGCTGAATTATTACGCGCAATAATTACGACAAATTACTTGCTGCTCCTGATATTTCAAAGAAAAGAAATCCGCGCAGGA
>NW_017305485.1:810534-814668 GCF_001594115.1 Trachymyrmex septentrionalis
AATAATTACGACCAATTACTTGCTGCTCCTGATATTTCAAAGAAAAGAAATCCGCGCAGGACGCGGATGACGTTAAGGGTTAAAAATTAAGAGAATGTTCCAATTACGGATTAAAATGAATTTTTACTTCTGATAGATTTTATTCTTAATTTTACATTTCTCATCATGCAGCATTTTTACTGCAACGTCTCGAATTCCATTTCATTGATGATTGTAACGATAATACAGCTGCTGAAATTACAGCAATAGTTGATCTCGTTGATAACTCGATGACACAAAGGCCGAGAAAGGAAAAGAAAGGGAGAAGTAGGTATATACGAAGGAGAGTACGCTGTTACAGCTCTGAGAGAGAGAGATTGATAAATTATGGAAATCCTTCGCTTAAAACTGTGTAACCCCTAGATCTCGCCTCGTAAAACCCGACGAGGCAGGCAGTCGTCTAGATATACGAGCTCGCCGTCTTATCGGCGGCGCACGCGAAATTAGAATTTTTACGGTCACGTCTCTCGGCGGGCGGATGAGCGCGAGGAGGAGAGTTTTCGGTGGTAAACATCATTGGTCCTTATGTACGAGAGAGAGAGAGAGAGGTATGTGTATGCACTACCGCGTGTACCGCGAGTATCCGAGTACGTAAGGGGACGTTCGGTGGATTAAAAGCGCGCGTCGTAAAACGCCAAGTGGAATCGCGCGTCTGCACGCGCGCGATAATTAGAGGCGCGCACGATCGTATCGCGCCACCGCGAGCGGGACGAAGTAAATAAATATTTGAGGCAATCGGAGAGTGCGGGTAAATGGAGTCGGTGCGCGCCGTGCGCATACATAGATACACGTGCGAGAGAAACGAGCGGCCAAACGCTGAACGAACTCTCCGCCAGAGCCTTTGTCTGGAAATTAACGAGGCCGTCGCGCATATTTTTTCCGTGCAGGCGCCCGCTAGATATATGGCCGTATTCCGGCCGCGATCTCTTCCGGCCTTCCCGGGGAGGAGAGCGCACGGGAGCGACTGCGGGATTTCACGGGCGGATTTTCGCGCGGGAACTCGCGACTGGAATATCCGCGCTGCGAGAGATACGAAGATCCATTATTTTCGTAACGCCGCGGTTGGTAACGAGGGTTAACAAAGAAACGATTTCGCGCGAAAAAGAATGCAGAATGTAAAGCGCGATGTATAAAGGTAGATAAAAAGTCCTCGGATATATACGAGCGTAGCTACGGAAACTGTTCGCGAAATTAGAATTTTTATGGTGACCGTCCGCGTCGCGTTCCCTCCGCAGGAAGAGGAATAATAAAATGCGAGAGGCGCTTCCGTTTCCAGAATGACGGCCGCCCGCGCTCTCGCCTGTCCAGGTACCGTCGTTAATCTCGCAATATCTGTTACCTGAGCTTATAACTCCCGGATTTTAGGGGGAACTTCAAAATGAAAAGCCGTCCGTTGTAATTGCCTGTTTCGCGCGAGTCCAGTACACGTCGCGATGTAATAGATGCGCACGTTGCTCTTTTTACATAAGGTATTCACCTAACACAGTAAATAAAGTCGATTTTTTACGAATTATTCACAGCCGCTTGAGTTTCTTCTCGAATTTGTATCGTAGACCTTACTCTCCTTCAAATTCGCAAAATTCACGAGATATTATTTTAATACTGAAACACCCAAAAAGAGGGTTTTATACGCTAAAAACGAATCGGTAAAAAAATCTGGTTCTTGAGAGCAAGTTTTCGATACGTTATTCTTTCATTCTTAATCGTTGTTTTAACCATCTATCCGATGTATCAGACGTATAGTCACTGCAAAAAGAAATAACTAGAATTGAAAATTTATACTTTTCGTAGAAAAAAAAATCAATAATGTTATATACATGTGAAACAGTTCAATAAATTCAATATCTATGTTTAACGATACAATTTTTAGTCTATAAAATTTTTCTTATTTTATTTTATAATTTTTTTAAAGACACACCTACTTCATATCGAAATCATTTCTAATTCCGGTTTTAAATCACTGCCGAACTACTTTTTGTATTACTTCCAAGTACGAACGTAGAAAAATTTGAAATTTTTTCATAACTTTTACATTTTATTTAAACAAAATACGTGTAATGCATCCTTAAAGCTGTCGATTAATGGAGCGTGTTAACGAAACACCGCATGCCGCAGGAAGAGTGAGAACGCTCGTGTAAAAAGAAATCGGGACGAAGCCTCTCGTAGCAGATCTTACTTATCCATACAACCGAACTAGGCAGTAAAACGAAACGACCGGTGTGCCGGGGGTGTAAAAGCCCCGGGGATGAGGGAAGGGTTTTCTCGTCCAGCCGAGGTGAGGGGCGGGAGGATGGGACTACGGAGGATGGGAATGACGTTGAAGCCGCGTGATGTGTCCCTCCCTGCCCTGTCCTTCGTGATCCCGTTGGGGGATGAACAGATCTTATCCGTTAACTGCAAGTGCCACTGGTGCGCCTGGCTTCTTCTCTTACGCTCGCCCCCGTCCGCCACCGGAAAATCCGTGACGTTGATACCGAACTGTACCGTATGACATCGCGGGTATCGGCGCACAGATCGAATCGCCACTGTCCCGCGTGTACTGCTGGCAGCTAACTGATTCTCCTCTTGTCGGGGGATCGCCAGATTGCTCTTTTGCCGAGGATATCTGCGGGCAAGGCTTCTGATTTTCTCTACATCTAATTTCACCTTCGGAGTGCAGGGGGTCTATTTTTTCAATAGACATCTTACAGCTTTTCCTTCAATAAGATTTGTTCTAATTCATTGTATTCTGTCTCGAAATACGACTCTGATTGGACACGCCATTATATTATAGTAACTTTTTGATTCGATAAAAGTTAATGATAGACTTGTTGAGAAGTAATCAAGTTTGCGCTTCGATGTTGCCGTCCCTGCTAAGATCTTTTCACTAAAGTCTCGTTTATATTAGATCGTCTTTCTTCTTTTTTATTATGATAACGTTAATCGAACATTAATTGATCACCATGTGATATCATTCCGTAGTATAGACAAATTTAGAACGATAATAGACGACGTTCCTGCAGGTCTACATCGGAACGCCCGCGTTTAACATGAAGTAGATACGCGTATCATTGTGATACTTGTTGGTTCACTTTGCTGCCACATGCATCCCTTTGTCGTATATATTGTTAAGATAAGCTCGCAAAGATAATGATGATACGTGTGTAACACGCGTCCTGGGTTCCATATCAGCAGCAATGACCACATTTCGTTTCGTGCTACACGTCCGTAATAGAATGACTTAACGTTGCACAATAAAGAAGCCAATTTCATTATTTAATTATACGATAACACATAGCATACGATCGCTTCGATAATTTTCTAATTTATTCGTAATTTCATCCTTCCAATCGTCTAACTGTTCTTTATTTCCAATTTGTTATACGCGGGAAGAATGAGTTTACTGAAATATCTCAAATTGTGGTTGGTGGAATATCATACTTTTTGCTGCAGCATTGCACTCATCATTTCTTCCAACACAATTATTTTGATAGAGTTTAACAAAATTATTTTCACATCCGTATCCAAATTAATATTAACCCTTCCCGCAAAAAATTGTACTTTTCGTATACAAATTTAATCTCTTTTGTACAACGCTTTCATTTTTATGATAAATACATTGTTTTACGTATACTCTTAAAAGTCTCGCGAGTTATGGAGCTTCACGTAATTCAATCATCGGCGTCTCGCAGCTGCGATGTCGCACAGCGATCGGAATACGAGAGCTTCTCGATGAATGCGCAACGGGATGCGCACCGAGGAGGACGTTGCACTTCTCGCGCGCATCCCCGAAACCGATTTCCTCAGAGCTGGACCAGCCGCGCCTCTGCCCTAGCGGCAAGATGACATCTCCTGCTTACCGAATAATAAATGAAAGAGAACGTTTCAATTAGGTAGTTCTCGTCTCTCACAGCGTGGTGTCTTCCCTCCCGAGGTCGGAGACCACCCTAACGCGCCTCCGTGGCTCCAAAGGTCTCATCCAAGCTCGGGTCCGGTGAATTCTGCGTATCCGTACAAGCACGCACACACACACGTACCAATATGCGTACCTTGCGTTGTAAAGAGGCGTGCTTATGACGAATGAGGACATTATGCGCGCTCGGCATTAGGTGTCTA
>NW_017305485.1:814768-823912 GCF_001594115.1 Trachymyrmex septentrionalis
CCTTACACACGTACCTTGCGTTGTAAAGAGGCGTGCTTATGACGAATGAGGACATTATGCGCGCTCGGCGTTAGGTGTCTACTGCTGGTTAGAAGAAACTTAGACCCCTACGGCTCGCTCGGTATATCTCATCATTTTCCACTGCGATAACATTCAGTTTTTTTTATGTATTTAAATGTGAAAGTTGGCACGAATTTAACACTCTTCGGAAAATGTAGAAATACTCAAGTAACAGATTGGATACTATTTAGGCAATTTTTTTATTGGTTCACCATATTCATTCGATGAGATAGAATGTGACGTATGGTCTTGAAAAATATGGCAGATCAATATATGACGTCCAATTTCTCATGGATCGGTGTATAATGAAAATAAATTGTGCAGTAAGCCCTAAACTTTAAGAAATCGACCGATCATAGTCGATCATTCTTCTAATTTGACTGTAATTGATCTCCTTCCTTATGGCTCACAACTTACTCCATACTACTCCCATATAGATGGCCTTCTACTTGAACACCTCTAGGAATCTCAAGAGTTAAAATGTTCCATGTTGAAACAGTCTCTTAAAACTGATGCTGTAAAACCGAAGAGATTTTTAATTGGCCAAATTTTCTGTGCTTATTTTAGGTACAACTTTTTTAAATAACACACGACTTTGCGCGCGAAAGGATGAGAAGACTTTAATTGTTTCAGTTCGAAGATTTATCGTTACGATCCCAAACTCAACGTCGTTACAATGTACACGATAACTCGCAAGTCGATCGATCATGTCGAAGCTAGGAGGGAGGAGGAGGAGGAGGAGGAGATTGAGAGGCGAAAAGCGAGCGAAACGAGAGATCCTCGGTTGATCTTCTCGTTAGGAGAGAAGAAGCACGAGGGGGAGATGTAGCCAACGGCACGCATCCGTCCGCAGGTTCCAAAACAGGTAGCCTGTCCTCCCGCGAGCGATCTCTCCGACGCCGGTTTCGCGCGACTATTTTTCACTCGTCCACTTTTTAATGGGCGGGATTAATATCGCCGGGTAACAGGACACTCTCTCTTTTCCAAAGATCCGTGCGTGTGGGTGAGCGAGCGAGCGCGGGGCGGGTGGACGAAAAGGATTACAGATATGCGGCCCGTCCGCTCGCGACGGCAATAAGTCCGATTGTGTTCGGGCGAGCGGACAAATTATCCGGTATTATGCCGGCGTCTCAGTCTATCAATTATGAGAGAGAGATTGGATGTGAGACCGAGTGCCCGTGTGCGCGCGCGCACACACACATCGCACCGTATGCATGCTGAATGCGTGCGCGAGCGAGTGCGAGTGAGGCGTCTTCTGAAAGATCGGGCCCAGCAGCCACCAACACGCCCGTGGTCTATTTCATTGATCATTCAGTCGGTTGCTTCCAAGTATCGCATGAACAGGTCGCTGCCTCTTCTCGGAAACCTCCTCGTGCCTCCTCGTTTTTCTAAGTAGCCGTACAAAGTGAAGTTTGAAATCCGCAAAGAGTGGAATATAAACAAATGGTATCGTTATAGAAATTAATTATACGCGGAGAGGAATGGTTTTGCTCGAGTATTAACAAATTTAGGTGGATGTATAGATTTGAAGATGGATTTTGTTGGGCCAGTAAAATAATTATGTAGGACGCTTATAAATGTTGACGGTAATGTTACAAAAAGGTTACAGTATTCTAATAGCAAGCGGTTTAAGTGTCCTACATAATAATTTGGACCGAACAAAATTATTTTCAGATCTGTATCTAGCTGAATTTTTGAATGCTTCAATAAAACTGGTTTTCCATGTCAATTTGGAAACTTTCTGCCTGACACAGCATATTGTACAGGTATAATAATAATCAACAATGAAATAAGGGCAAGTGAGAGTACAAATTTCTGCGCGGTAATTCATACAAAGCCAAGGATTCGAATCTATTTATTTTTCAATTGGCACGAACGTTTGTTAGATGTAATAATACTTTATAATATTACATTTATTTATATTTAATTTGTATTACATTTTTGTTTTATAATTTATACATTTATTTTATTATTGTTATTTCCGTGGCTAAGATAATCGGCAATTTGAAGGCGAAAATGAAACGATCATCGAAGTGTGTATAACGCGGCGGCGGTCGCTATCGCGCGCTAAATTGTAAAATAGTAAATCATCAATTGCATTTCCGCGACTGCGATGCATTAACACGCGTTCGCCTCGATTTCGACTATCGTGCACTTTCTCGCCTCCGCGCGGTAATGAATTATTACGTGCTCGATATTCATCGTACGAGCATTTCGGGCCGAATAGATAGGCTTTTCCGCGTACATTTTTTTTTCATTGGAGAAAACTCGTTTAGACACGTCGTTAGCCGTTAAGTTACAGATAAGTTACAGGTATACAGGACCCTCGTGTATTGCCGGAATGTCTAAACGGAAACTGCTCTAGGCGCATTAATCAGCGTGCCTTGTGGGGGCCTCCTTTCACGGAAACACGGATTCTGCATAATTTTCCAGCGATTTCCAAAGCAACCAGCCATAAACATCGTGACTTATGGTCGCACCGTTGACACGCGGTCTGACTTATGTGCGGCTCGCTTCTCCTTTTTTTTCATTGGACCTTCACCTGATCCGCCGTCCATTACGTCGCGGTTGAAAACAGTTAGGCACACCCATACACGATTCTCTCACCGACTCTCAGCTTACTCATTTTTCGAGAAGCATTGAGACAATATTTGTGAAGAAATCAATCTCAAGAAAATGAGGACAGAGTAGTCTACATTCATTGCTGTGTCTTTATCGATTTATTAATTTCTCGCCAAGCGAGTCTTTTTTATCAAGCCTTCCATGTAGCACAGATTCTAGTAATATTGCAGCAACATTCCAGCATATTGCATAAACATTGCAGACGTTGCAACAATGTTGCTGTAAGCTATGTGGGTCTTTACAATTTTGATATTTTGCTTTTGTTTATAATAATACTAACGATTAATGGTTTACTTTTTTAAAAAATCAATTTATCGACAGGATATATAAATCTCGGAGCAGAACGGATTAAAACCTCTGAACGGTATCATAGATATTCTTTATAGAATTTTTCGAAGCGCACTATAATCTATTTATCAACAATTTAATGCACTCCTCCAGTATAATGGACTCGGAGTATAATGTGTCGCGCCAAACCTTTTTCCCATGCTTCTCTATGGACCCCCTTAAGAATAAGAATAAGACGTTGACACATGGAGGTGCCCCGTACACACGCTATGATCGCGATATAATATACGACGGTGCGTGTGCGTGTGTGTTTGTAACTATACTTTTATATAAAGAATCTGTTACGGATTATGGCGTTTAAAGATGAATCTACACAGCATTGCTTACGTTTCTGTCGAGCCTTTATGGAGCTGTCCATTTATCATATATGTACATTTTCCGAGCTGGATAAATTTCTTCGGAAAATAATAAGAAACTCTTGAATAGAGGACCATATTATATTGTCCGTATATGTAATTTTTACATTAAATGTATTCTAGCCCATAGCTGGAACATGTAAGTCTCGATGACTCGGAGTTTTTTCGTAATCAGAAAAAGAATAGGTAATGATTTGGAACAATTTCATGTTTCACACAATCTTACTCTTTACAGTTAAAAAATTCTTTAAAAAATAAAATCAATAAATACTTTAGTGATTCCCCAAGGAACGGTGGTTTTTTTTAGTATAAAAAAGGATGTTCTCGTTACAGGCCAAATGATATTCGAAAATACATTTTTATAGGCTCTTCTTAAATTTTTTTAAAACTTTCACTTCCACGCGCAGGTATAAATTGAAAATATTTAGGTAGAAAGTTCTCTTCGTTTTTTTTTTTAACTATTATTAATCGGTATACCGCGACTTTATACAAAAGCGCTCGTATAACGTAACGTCCTTGAAACTGACAACGCGCCATAAACCGGGTAATTCATATTTTTTTTTTTTTTCCCTTTACGACGCGCGCGGGCCCCGTTCACTTTCCATCGTTCTGGCAGTCATCAAGGGGCGAGAGAGATCGTAGTGAAAGTAGTGCAACGTCGCGATAAGGAACGCAATCCGATGCGCGTGTCAGATAAGTGGCTGATGCCTTTAGTATGGGGAACGGCGATGTTTCAGCCGTGGGTTAAAACGCTCTCTCCCGAGGGGTCGCAGTAACACCCTCACTTAGGCCGTTCGACCGAGTAAAACCCCCGGGGTCGACAACGCAGGCATCGAATTATGCCAAGGGGATGAAAAGTCGTTCGCGAACTAAATAGCCGGATTAAGGGACTCCGTCATTAATTGGTCAGTTTGGCTTCTGGCACGTTGATTATCTCTCTCGCTCGTGTAAAAATCTTATCGAAACCAATTTTATTTAGTTATTTACGAAAACGAATCCCATACCAGCCGGCGAAATATAATATAATTGTAATACAGCTAATTGATTGATGTAAGTTGAATCTATTTTATTCGATAAGATTATTACGCATCGCTGGTTAAAGGGATTGAAAGTTATTTTTATGACGAATAATGTAATCTTTTAACAGCAAATTAAATTTGCATATTTTAATGGAGATATGGACATACTTAATTAAAAGCTTTCAATGCTTCTCGTTTTGAGTTAAAGTAAACTACAACGTTCACGAAACATTGGCATTTAACGATGTATCAAGACACTAAGATAATCCACAAGTAGCGTAGTTTCTCTAAAGGAAATATTCGTGGAAGTATTTTCAAGGCGTTATTCTGGAATTGTTACAAGATTTACGTTTTCTTAATGAGCACCAAAGTGTCCTTATTGTCAGACATCGTTACGATTTTGCTTCAAGTCATCCAACTCGAGAGATTTCCACGGAGTGAAATCAATCAAAACCCTTAAGGGCTTTCCGTTGCGAAAGACGAGAAAACGCCGAGTAAGAATATGAGAAAAAAAAAACGACGAAAAGAGAGAAAGAAAGAGGAGGGAGAGGTGAATGATGAAGAAGAGGAGGAAGATTCGTAAGACGCGCGTAGCCACGGGGGTGTTTGATGAGGACTTCTCCACGGGTTCCCATGGACAGGTTGGCCCACCCATGGCTTTTCACGATGCACCGGGGCGCATTCAGGAGGGACGCACCGATCCCTCCGACACGTACTTCGTAGGGAAGAAACAGATAGAGTCCTTCGTGCCTCGTGACAGCGGGGGCCCCACGGACAATCTGGCAGATATAAACGTGTAATTCTTTCGCGCTTCGCACTCATTGTTCCCCTAAACTATGGATTGCGCTATTGTCGCGCATTGTGCATCCCCCGCCGCCGCCGCCGCCTCCGCCGGCCCGCCCTGCTCTACAGGGCTGGAAAGGACATTATTTCCAAGGCGACACCGTGAATGTGTTCGTACATCGCGCGCGGGCTTCACTCGTTACCTCGCGCTTTTGTGAAAACACTGCACTTGACTTTCTGCCCAGCACAATGCGACGATATTAAGAACTCGTCGCGAGGAGTTTGAATGCGAGTGCGTCGAATAAGCGTTTTCGAACGTGAAAATGAGAAAATCCGTTGAACTCACGAAAAGAACGATTTTGCTGAAGTGTCTGAAAATTTAGTTAGATTCAAAAAGAATTTCGTTCAAACCGATATTTAGAATGTTACCAACGTTTTTCAACATGCCCGAGTTTTCTACATAATTATTTTATAATGATCCAACATAATTATCTTCTCACAATTTTTAGATATCCTAGCAAAATCGTTTCTTTCGTGCTCTTTAGAAAAAACGCATACAATAAAATGCTTATGCGAAAAAATTACAATATAAATTATATATAAAATAAGATTGGGAAAGATATATACTTTACGAGTTACTTATAAATCATTTGTTATTATTAGAAATTGAGTACAAGAAGTTCCTTAGTAATATTTTATTTTTTATATTACATTTTATTATTTGCTTCAATTTTGTATTACCTTATACTCAATTTCTATAACAAACACGTAATAAGGTAATCTTAAATCTAAAAAAGTAACTTATAAAATAACTTTTAAAGTAACTTTCCCAATTCTGAATATAAAAAGAGATTTTGTAAAAATACTTTAGCGTTGCATTCCACACTAACTATTAATCGTTAAGTCAAGCTTTTCATTATGATAAGAAGCCAGATCATTGTTCAATTATTACAAAGTTCTTAGACGATCTTATAATCAAATAATAAATGAAGAAAAGACGGGCGATCAAAAGCTTTAATACGTAATAATTGGTGCAATTAAATTATTAATATATATTTTAATCTTACATATAATATAAAAACAAATATAAAAATCGTTTCGGCTCAATTCGAGCCATTTTCAGTAGTCTTGCATAATAAAAATTTTAGATAAACATTAGATACATACATCGTACATCAAACTAATCGAGTGTAGCATGTCATTTCTCATCGATTACCAATTTGGAGTGTGTAACTGTTAGCTGTTTAACTAATTGCGAGCTACTGCACTCCATAACTGCACAATAAAATACAATAAATTCAATTAAGATTCATAAAACCAGAGCAAATTTCTTATAAGAACATAATGTTCGCAATGTCAAAGACAGAGTCACGCGTGTAAAATCTTATAATCCTTGAAATTTCTTGAGGATCTAACGAGCATCTTCAAATTATCAAGCACAATATTAGAATAGAAATTCCTATTTGCTGCTACCAAGCAATCAGATTGCAAGCGGTGTCGTCGATAGGTCGTACTAAGCGGTGAGAAGCCGCGAATTATGCGACACACAGGCATGTAATAATCAACGAATTAATTAAGGTTAATTATTTTTGCGAGATGTTAATCACCCCGCCGCCTCGGTCGACTTCCTCGATTCTCATCGCAATTAATTCGAAATTGCGCAGATGCGCGATAAGTTTTTTGCACAAAAATACCCACGGCGTTTATATTTAATTATTCGCGAAGCAGCAATTATCCTCACGAAATCGTATCTTGATTTATCGTAGGAAAAAACAATTGCGATATTGCGTAATGTTCGACATATTCGTATTGCGGAGATTTTCTTCCGTTCGCCGACAAAATGCGATTTATCTTTCGTGTGCCTTAACGAGCATTTTAGCAAAATGCTTTCGCAGGAGCCACCTGCTCGCATGGATGATCTAGATCGCCGGTAGTCGAGTCATAAAGCTATGACTATTATTATATATTTTTTATGGTGAGAAGATACGGCGCAATTGATACGAAGCGACGTTTACGCGCTGGTTCACACGCCTCCTCGATTCAAAGAGAGAGAGAAAAGCCACGTCCCCTTACATACTATATTATATGCTTCCCACACGCCGTCGTCGTTATCGCTGCCGCGGTCGCCGTCGATGGTGCGTCTCGAACTGCAGCCGATACTAACAGATAATTGAAATAATCCGTGATACGCCCGCCGTCACGACAATCGAAAGGACACATGTCCGAAGCCGAACTCCCTTCTGCGTCCGAGTTCGTGCATCGCGCGTGGATGTCGGACGCCGAAATCGGATGCGACCGCGTCGCGTAATGTCGTACCTTGAATAATTTTATTGGCGGCGTGCAATAGGAAGGCGAGCTCGGGCGCGCCGTCAAATAGCCATTATATTGGTCGTGACGAATCCGTGTATAAAACAAGCGTGACCCAATGTTGTCACGCTGGCACGGCACTCCGCCCCGCAGTTCATTCGAACTTTTCGTCCCCTGGTCCGCCCGCAGTTGAGTCCGACGCCGGCTCTCATTTCGGACACCCTTCGGGACACGCGCAACCGCGACCCGGAGTTCAGCGAGATCCTTTGGAGGTTCTGCGAACCTGCGAAGTGCACGTATGTCACCGAGGATAGAGCTGTTCTCATTGTTCAGCTTAATTTCTGTGTTAATAGGTTAAGGTGGAAAATTGTAGCTCTACATTATTACCTTCTTACTTCAAAAGTGACGCAGCTTAAAAAACCTGAGCTTCGAATTATTATCATATGAATAAACGTTATCAATTATTAAAAATGAATTACCTCAACTTTCTAAAAAATGATTAATATTATTGGTAAAAATTGAAGACTCATGCACAGTGCAAATGATCGGAAATTTTTCGGTTTCTCTCTCTCTCTCTCTCTCTCTCTCTCATTTAGATATTAATGCACATAATTATTTGATTTCCTGCATTGTTATGTTTCTTTGCTTAATTACTATTAATTAATTTACAGTTGTTATTAGATGTTAAATTATAATACTTAAAATATGAAACGCCACGGAAACCGGTCTGAATATTAAGATGTTAAACTATTATATATATTCACTTAAATGAATTAATTTCAGAAATGATAATTGCGTGCCGATATGGTTGTCGGACTTTCAACGCAATCAATCTGAGAGAGAGAGAGAGAGAGAGAGAGAGAGAGAGAGAGAGAGAGAGAGAGAAATATTAATAATCCTGCCAAATCTCCCAAATTTCTTTAATCTTAATTTTTCGCAATAAATTCATTACAGTTTTTTTAATCATATCGGCACGCAATTATCATTTCTGAAATTAATTCATTTAAATGAATATGTATAAATAATTTAGCATCTTAACATTCAGACCGTAGTGGCGCTTCGTATTCTAAGTAATGTATTTAACATTGTTATAAACTTTCCAATCTTATTGTTTAAATTACAATACTGCAAGCCACTTTGTTTCATTCAGCAAAAAACTAATACGATTAACTAAGAATCGATTTGCAATCGTTTATTCAATTCAAGAAGTTCAGGTCGTAACAAATGAGGGGAACGGAATAAATTGCCATCGTACACAATCAAGTAACTTGCCGAATCATACCGATCGCGTAACGAGTGAAATGCTGAGTAGTCACCACTTAGTCATGAAATTAGCCAGTCCCGAAATTCTCGTCGCCGTTTCTCCTTCTCCTCGCGCCCACCTTGGATCCCGTCGATCAAGCGACGTTCGAAAAAAAAAAAAAGAGAAAATGACAGAAACACAAGCGAATAAGTAAAACGAGAGAGGCGAGTAAGTGAGAGAAGATGCCGGTCTTTCGAAGGCGGGCCGCAGGAGCACAATGTTCGTCAAGCGGACAATGGGGTCGGTTCCTCCTCGGCTGGTGGATCGGAGACCCCGAGTATACATATATCGATACTAATCGATAAGCATGCACACCGGATCGCTCGCTCGCGTATACATATATATA